>NC_136942.1:7630265-7640265 GCF_949987615.1 Pollachius pollachius
GGGAGGGAGGGAGGGAGGGGAAGGTGGAGGTTGAGAGGGGACGGAGGGGAGGGAGGGAGGGAGGGGGGGAGGTAGGGTGGGGGGGAGGGTGGAGGTTGAGAGGGGAGGGAGGGAGTGAGTGGGGGAGGGAGGGAGGGAGGGGGGGGAGGAAGGTTGATAGGGGAGGGAGGGAGGGGGGAGGGAGGGAGGGAGGGAGGGGAAGGTGAAGGTTGATAGGGGAGGGAGGGAGGGAGGGGGGGAGGTAGGGTGGGGGGGAGGGTGGAGGTTGAGAGGGGAGGGAGGGAGGGAGGGAGAGTGGGGGGAGGGTGGAGGTTGATAGGGGAGGGAGGGAGGGGAGGGGGGGAGGGAGTACTCTCGAGGTGAGAAAGGGTTAACGCTTAAGGTCCCGAAGCGTCCATTAGAGGCCAGAAGACATCATGGAGGGGCTCACGGTTGCTTTGGGAGCTGTTCATACCAGCCTGGGCTTTAATAAGGCCCATTGTTGTACGGTTATTTGTCTTTAAAACCCAAATCCCCAAAATAAATTATATTGTTTCCCACACGCAGAGACCCCCACACGTTTAAACACAATGACAAAAATATGCAGCCGCACGCACATGTAAAATACATACACACAGACACAACAAACACCCACACACTGACACAAATACACCCACACACACACACACACCCACACATGAACACCCCCTCAAAGCGTGCCTCCGCTCCGATCAGTGCGTCAGCGGAGAAGGCGGGGAGGCTGTCCGGTAATCAGAGCCAGATGAGTTAGAAAAACACAGGCTGCTCCCAGCGCTCACTTTCCCCATTAACCAGGAGGCCCATCACCTCACCTTCCAATCACAGGCCAGGCTCCTGAGGTTAACCAGCACATCTGCCTAAGCCCCTGAGGCAGGCGACACCGGTCCCCCCTCCTGCAGTGATTTACAGGGATGAGCGACGGCTCCACTGGTTCCATCACCCTGGAATGCCTCACCACAGATGATCTGCCAGTGGCTCCGAGCCAGCCAATGAAGAACCAAACGATCAGGGCTGGCAGACCACAGAAACCTTCGGCCAGATGATGACGTTGTTGTTGTTGTTGCTGTTGTTGTTGTCGGTGTGGTCGAGTCCGTTGGCACCGCAGACCCTATTTCCGATTGCATGGACCAGTGAGACGGTCACCGCGGTTACTGGAGTTACCACGACGGCGCCACAAGTCCAGCACGTGCGCATCCCCTTATTAGCTTCCTTCCTGCGTCCTCCTCCTCCTCCTCTTCCTGGCTGTCATGGTGGGTTTGTGGACGGGGGATTTTTATTTTGTCTGAATCCGGCTTCAGAAGGACAGTGTGTCCCTGCAGGGGTGAGGCGGCCATCTCAGCCCCGTCACTTTCACTTCCACTTTCACATCCGCAGGCCACAGAACGCATGGCAGCCAGGCCTTTCAAGTCCAGAAGAGTGTTGGGAGAAGAGGGGGGGTTGAGGGGAGATTGGTTAGAGAGTCAGAGACAGAGAGAGAGAGAGAGAGAGTGACAGTGGTTTAAAGTGAACACTAAACAGATGGTGAGAAGGCAATGTAAAGAAGACCGGGGGCGAAAATAAACACAAGGGAATCACAAGAAGTATATTTTTCTCCTTCAGACAGTTTTTGTTTGACGTACTGCGTCCACGGACTTTAAAGAACAATTCAAAAGCCCATAAAGAGCATTTTGGGGAGAGTGTGATTCCAGGAATAACAATGTGTGTTGCCGGTAAACTACTGCCTCTTGTCACAAGGAGGTACTCTAACTATTTATTCTACTTAGCACACCAGGTGAGAGCACGCCTGCGCTTTGAAGAGACATGGCTGTTATATGGAGAAAAAGTAATCTCTTTGGCAACAAATGGTCACCGTGCCTTTTCCTTCTCAGTCTGTATACTGGCAGACATTAAACTTAGAACCTGACTCAGAGCTTTGAAATCCCCAGGCAGAATCCAAATTCTTACTCTGCCTGGTCAAGGTTATCTTCTTGAGTTGAAAACGTTAATGGCAGTCAGCAACCTTGTTGACTTAGTGCTAAGTTTGGTCTGGTGCTACACGTACATTTATTAAGTCGTTTGTAGTTTGCTGCCGCCATTTTCAACCGCCCAAGGCGGTTGAAAATGGCAGCAGCCAACTACAAACAACTATCATTCGGCTTCAAGGCTCATGACCTGATGTTTGCGCAAACATGTTTTTCCCCACTCTGTCTCCAGGTTGGTCGAAACTGGCCAAAGAATATCATTTGGCAAAGAAAAATGAAAGGCACAGAAAAAAGCCCCACAGCTGTTACTTTGAATCCGAGCGATAATATGTCCCTCGGTACCACCCAATCAGGAGCCATTGAAAAGGTCCCCCTGTGTTTCTTCTCCTCTCTACTCTTTGCCTTTCTCGCCCTCCCTCTCTCCCTCTCTTTTCCTCTCTCTCCCTCCCTAACTCTCAAATTTTCTCTGTGTCTTTCTCTCTCTCTCATTCTCTCTTTCCCCTATATTTCTCTCTCTCTCCCTCTCTTTCTCTCTCTCCCACTCTCATTCTCTTATTCTCTCTGTCCCTGTCATTCCATGTCTCTCCCTCCCTCGTTCTCTAATTCTCGCTCCCTCCTTTTCCCTCTCTCCCTGTTTCCCTCTCCTGCAATCATTCTACCCCCCTTTCATCCTGTCTGTCTGTCTGTCTGTCTGTCTGTCTGTCTGTCTGTTTGTCTGTCTGTCTGTCTCTCTCTCTCTCTCTCTCAGCCTCTCTCTCTCCAGCTGCTTCTCTCTCTCACTTCCTCTCTCTCTGCCTCTATCTCTCTCTATTTCTCTCTCTCTCTCTCTCTGTCTCTCTCTTTGCACTCTTCCCTCCTCCCGCCTGCGACGGTGCACAACTACAGCGGGGGGGTTGAAAACAGTGGCATTTCAATCAGCCATCTGCCCACCAAGAGGGACAAATGTGTTGTTCTGGAAGGAGCTCTTGTTTTGCCGCCTTTTCAACGCGCCTTGGCTCTTACAGCACTTTGCTGAGTCCATGTCGCTTGCTCATTTAATCACACAGGACACAGAGCCCGGATAGGGCGCCGGATCTCGGAATAACACACTCTCTCCAGTGAGAGCTCGTCGTGGATCAAAATGACAAAGTCAATCTTGCGACAAATCTGCTCTCGCCGCCTGTAAACTGCCTGGGCTTGAGGAGGAGAGGGGGGAGGGGTGTTGCAGCGCCAGACAGAGACAGAGACAGATAGTGTGCCGCCGGAGTTCGCTTTTAAAAGGTAAAAATTCAATTTAGCGTGCAGGACCCAATGCAATTCCACGTCCAGGTCCCCTGTGGTAAAGTTAATAATATAGCCCCTTCTGAGGTTTATGGGAGCCTCGGTTCCACCTGATACTAAGAGCTTGGCCTTTTGCCGCTGTGTGTGTACGTGCGTGCACGCATGCGTACGTGCGTGTGTGTGTGTGCGCGTGTGTGCAATGCGTCAAATAAAGACCTGGCATTGGAGATGGCGGAGGTCAGTAAACCACCACCCACCTCCACCTCCATCCCCTCCCCTCTCCTCATCCCCCTCCAGCTGCCAGTGGAGGTGAATTAAACAAGACCAAAACCCGAGCTCCGAAAGCTAGCCCCGCCGCGAGCTAACCCCAGGGGAGAACTACATGCTACACGTGTACCGCGGTAACACACAGCAGCCTCCTCGTGGCTACGGCCCGGCCCCATCCATCCATCAGAGGGACAGGTCATCAGCAGTCGGACCAGGGGAACGGGGGGGATAAAGTTACTGGTTGGGTTTCCTGGTGTTTCATTATATCCCAAAGAAGACGAAGAAGACGGAGAAATCCAAAACCGAAAGGCCTCAAATGGGACAGAGGGGAGGGGGGGTTAACGGTTAACAGCATTCCTGACTTTGGGGAGGGAGGTCGAAGGGCAATATTAATGGAAGAAGAGGAAATGGATTGTCCAGTTGCAGCAAAGTGGTGGTGGTGGTGGTGGGGGTTGTGCTAGAGTTGAAGGTGGTGTTGGGGGTTGTGCTGGAGGTGTTGATGGGGGGGAGGGGTTAATCTTATTTCCCCAGACAGGGCCCAGGTGCAGTGTGACGGGCTGTGTGGCTCCGGGCTGTGAACGTCTGACTGGCTGCTTGTAGACTTTAGGGGATTGGGGGGGGGGGCATTTATTAGGGTTAAGACGCTGGTCACAATAGTCCATAAATAACCACATGTCTCCCCGTCCCATCCTCTCTGTGTCTGTCTGGTCTGCACTCGTTAAGGAAGGGAGTCAAGAGATATCACATGACCTCCCGGGCCTCTGATGCAACGGAGGCTCCGTTTTACAGAAGGCTTGTCTGAGTGGACTGGACTATTAGAATCAGAGAGTTATGGGGGCTGGGGGTTACCTCAGAAATGAGCTCACCCCGACCACTTGTATGCCATCGATCGGAAAACGTCGTATTTTCCATGGCGACAACATCATCTGGAGCTATGGAATATATGAGCTGCACAGCTAATTGCTGGATATTCTGATAGTGTGTTCGTCGAAAGTAGTACCGCACTCATGAATACCAGATGGTAATGATAGGACCCACTGCAGTACCACTGTGGAGAAATCCAACTTGCATCAGGAGTTGTGAACGTCTACTTAGCAAAGCACAAACATTTATTTTAAGCAAATCCCAAATCCCAAATGGTAACATTAAAACGCTACAGAATGTTGTAAACACCAGCCGTTTGACCGTTGAACCGGCTAAATAAACACAAACATAATGTTGTCCTAATCTAATAATACATCATGGAACTACAAAAACACATGTCACATCGCGGCAAAAGATTCCACAACATTGCAATGGGCGCACACAAGCAGTGGACACACGCACACAAGCAGCGGACAGACACAAGCAGCGGACGCACACTAGCAGGGGACGCACACAAGCAGCGGACACACACAAGCAGCGGACAAACACAAGCAGGGGACACACACAAGCAGGGGACACACACAAGCAGCGGACACACACAAGCAGGGAACACACACAAGCAGTAGACGCACATAAGCAGGAGACACACACAAGTAGGAGACACACTCAAGCAGTAGACACACATAAGCAGGAGACACACACAAGTAGGAGACACACACAATGGACATGCGACCAGCGACAACATGGACGCCTCCGTCCAGACGTTTACTTTGTGGTCAGGAATGTTATGTTTCTATCCTCCTGGGGGGGTTGCGTGGGCTCCTGGGACCAAACACAAACAGTGGTCCCTAGGGGTCTTAAGATGGGAAGCCATTACCATTAGAGAAGGGACCACTTAGGGCACACACTGTACACATGATACACACAATATACTATACACAACCCATTATACACTATACACTACACAAAATACACCGCACACTACAAACAAAATAGACTGTACACTAGATAAAACACTACACACACAATATACTATACACTACACATTTTAAACTATAGACTACACATTATACACTGTACACTTTACAGTACACACCATACACTAAACAAAATATAATGTACATAACACACTACACACTACACCCAAAGAAATAACACTGGCCACATTCCTAACCTCATCACCACCCGGAGAATCTTAGTTTTATCTGTTTCTCATCACACACTCTTCCTCACTCTCACTCTATCGCTCTCACTCTTTTAACACAAGCACATGCAAATGTAAATACACATGTGTGAGACGCATGCACTCACATATTAAGACACAGGCATGCACGCACACACACATTGACATGCACTCACACACACAAACTTACACGAAAGTCTACGCACACACAATTAGTTTGTGTTATTAGTGTTCTGCATTTAAAACGTTTCATCTTTAAGAAGCACTACAATGAGCAGAGACGTGCGTTGGGTCGGAGTAGAATCCGTTTGCCAAAAGCTGTTGTTTATCCCTGGAGTTCTTTGGAGGAGAGTTGCTGAAAGTGTTCAAACTAACTGGATTACGGCTCCCTTTCTGTGGTCAACAGAGCTGAGAGTCTCAGTTGCTCTCTCCCTGAACTCATCCTAAAGCTTCCTGAGCTGAAACATCTGGCCACACACGCACACACATACACATACACACACATACACATAGACAGACACACACACTTGCTGGGCTGGAACCCCTAAGGACTTATAATGGGTGTTCCACACACACTAGCACACACGCACACCAACAGACACACACACCCACACCCACACCCACACCCACAAACCCCCCCCTCCTTCCCAATAGCACCGTCCCATCAGCCCATTACTCCACTTAAACTTTCTGGGTGTCTTGCTCAGGGTCACCTCTGAACACTGAACGGGAATCAATCCGGCAACTCCCCACTTGTCCATGCAGCGTCTCCTGCTACTGTAAACGTTTAAACGGGATTGTAAGAAAGCAATAAGCTGGAGTCTCTGCTGGATTGAACCTGTGTGAGGGCCAGCGCCTCACTTGATAACAGAAGCGATAGAGCGGGCGAGAGACACAGAACCAGACAGAGGGGTTAACAGAGTGTGTGCTGGGAGGAGACACCCAGCGAAAGAGAGATAAAAAAAAAGAGTGAAAACCGTGAGAAGGATGGCCAGAGAGTAAGATAGACAGATAATATAGTGGAGAAGGAGAGAGGGGCTGGGGGGAGGGGGGGGGGGAGAGAGGGTGAAAGACAGTGAGAGAGTGAACCGAGGAGACAGGGAGACGGAGACTCACCAATCAGCCACAGCAGGGGTGGGTGAGGGGGTGGGAGAGTAGGTGTGGTTGGGGGGGTTCATCGCTCCGCATCAGATCGGAACCAATGAATCTCATTAACATGCCTCTCCACTCAGCCTTCTGAAACAATAAACTCAAGGCGGTCGCGTTCAGCTCCCCGGTCGTCCTCCTCCTCCTCTGCTCTCATTTTAATAAAACATGTACTTTGCGTTGGCCTTCAGTGTTTTTGCTATTGTGCGTCTACTGTAGCTTCACAAAGTGCCGACCTTATTGAAGCGGGGCCGGGTGACGGGCGGGCGAGGCAACTCTCTGATGCACGACGCAGTGCCGCCGGTGCGTCGGGGGGCCTGTCGCTCCGAGCTGAGCTGAGCACGGCGGGGGGGTCCGTGTTTAGAACATGAGCGGTGCCCTTGTCACGCCGAGCGCCACGCGAGGCTAGTTATCAGCGCTTCCGCGCGGCTGCATGAGCATCTTTAATAAGCAGGTGATCACGTTGCCAGCCATTGTTTTTTCTGCTCGGAGAAATAACAGCGAGCACCGATAAATGGAGGGGAGATGGCCTCAAACGAAGGGTTACGGTGACATCCAAATTTGCGGCTGCCGCTATGAGCAGAAGGGGTACGATTGATTTGATCCCTCAGACTGACAATAAAACGCTTTTCTTCTCTTTTCTTTAGTTTTCGCATCAATTAAAGGATTTTCGCTGGCGTCGCAGTCCTTGAAACCGATGTTCAAAGTAAAAGTTGTAGAAACAACTGTCAGAGTTTTCCTTTTTAAAAGTTTAGAAATAAAGGTTTAGTGTCAAGGCCCTGTCAGTCACATGATGAGCGATGAGGGGAAGGGGGGGGGGGTTGGTAACAGGATGCGCGTTGGGTGTTAAACAGGAAAGCTTGACCCTGTAAAAGCAGAGTTCCTCTTCTTTATGTGTGCGCGCTTCATGTCCCAAATGTGGGAGGTCATTACCGCACCCCGGCCACCAGCCGACAGCAGGCAGTCTTTGGCCCCGGGCACAAAAACAAAAGGACACATTGAACGAAACACAGGATCAGAAGGCCGCTGCCAAGATGGCGGCCACAGATAATCCCCAAAGCCAAGGATGATGAATAAATCTTTCTTTTAAAAAGCCATCATCCAACATTAACAATGTATCACATTATATCTCACATTGCCAACCCTCCTTTCCACCTAGTAAGGGAGGGAAAGGGGGGGGGGAGTGTGTGCAGACGGTCCAAACCTAATAATACAAATCATGGGTTGCCGGTTCGACTCCCCTGACCCTCCTGCCACACACCGCCCACTGCATATGCAGGTCAACCACTGGCAGTGTGCAACAGATACAACAGTAGTTTCCCTAAAGAAACATTCACACAACAGTCTCATGCGTGGCACGTTCCCCATCCCATGCTCCGCCCCCCCCCCCCCCCCCCAGTCGGCTCTGCGTTCCTGGCAGCCACCGTGCGTGGAGGGGACATATAAATCCCAGCCGCCCCCAGTGGAAGGACAGGCAGGGAGGAAACAGGAGACATCTGGTCGCGACGGAGCCCAGGCAGGACGGCTTCCTCTGCCAGTGAGGACTGTTAAAAAACACAGAAACACTACAAGCAGCTTCTATGGATAAGTACGGCGTTGACAAGAAGCTTTACATTTACATTTTACAGACACTTTCATCCAAGGCAACTTACAACGGTTCATTCACACTTTAACACACCGACAGCGGCGTCAACCACACATGGCGACCGCCAGCTCGTCAGGAGCAGGTGCCTTGCTCAGGGACACCTCGACACTCGATTCGAACTAGCAACCTCCCGGTTTCAAGTGAGCCCGCTCTACCTCCTGAGCTAAGGCAGCCCAAAGGTTGCATCCCCCATTTCTCGGTGGCGAGAGACTGGGGTTGTGAGTGAGAGAGCGGGGCGGTTTATGCGGTGTGATGGCACATGGCTTAATCTGCTTTGTAGCAGCCCCCCGCCGCAATTTGTAGTCCATAATAAACAAGGCCATGTGGGCTGGTACAGCGCACAAACGGCTTGGCAGCGCAGCCTGCTTGGTGCCAGAGAAAGCCTCACTTCTGTATTAAATATTAGATGTGCGACCGCCTTTGGCGAAACAGATGGGAGCGTTTGCTGGAGACCGCTTTGGCGGAAGATCAGAGGGGAGATAATCCTGGAGTGAACTTTTCAGGGGCCACCTCTCTTTGGGTGTGTGTGTGTGTGTTTGTGTATGTGTTTGTGTTGGGGAGGGGTCACCTTTTTGTATATTTTTTGTATATAGTTTATGCATGTGTCTTTGTCAGTGTATATGTACGCATCCACGACATGAATTTGTGCAGGTTCACGATGTGTGTGTGTTTGTGTTTGTGTGTGTATGTGTGCATGGTGACATATGTATGTGTGTGGGTGTGTGTTTGTACAAGTATGTGTGTGTGTGTGCATGTTTGTGTGTGTGTGTGTTTGTGTCAGTGTGCGTGTGTATGTTTGTACGTGTGTGTGTGTATGTGTGTGTGTGTATGTGTGTGTGTGTGTGTGTGTGTGTGTGTGTGTCCGTGTGTGCCAGTGTGTGTGTATGTTTGTACATGTGTATGTGTGTGTGTGTGGGGGTATATTTGTACGTGTGTGTGTGTGTGTGTGTTTGTGCGTGTGTGTGTTTGTGCGTGTGTGTTTGGAAGGTGAAGGGTGAAGGATGGGGAGGGGGGGGGCAAGGTTGGTGCAGTTCAAGAAGAGACGATAAACGAAGAAGCGAGCGGAGTCAGGCGAATATAAAGTGAAGAACAACCGCTCTGAGCATCTGGGCCTCTCCACGGCGGCTGACACCTGCATTATCATAGGTTAATGAGAAGCCCGGCCCGCCGCTAGCTGCAATCTCAGTAGCCGCCGCGCCTGGGCTACCTCCCCCATCAATCAGATCAACCGTTGGCGCCCATACTTCTCCTGACGCCACTGCGCACCGCACCATACACACACACACACACACGTACACACACACACACACAAAAAACACACACATGCAAGCCCTTGTATGCACGCAGCCACACAAATAGATACTCACACACACACACACATACACGTAAGCACTCACTCACACACACACACACACACACACACACTCAAGCACTCATACACACACCCACAGATACACACCCACAGATATGCATGTGGCCACACACATACATCCACACACACACACACACCCACACGCAAGCACTCAGATGCACGCACACATTCAACCACACACACACACACACACACACACACGTACAAATATACCCCCCCAACAAACACACACCCACGCACGCAGCCACAATCACACATACTCTCATCCACACCGACAATCACAC
>NC_136942.1:7642765-7650265 GCF_949987615.1 Pollachius pollachius
GATATAGGTTAATATTTAAGTGTATAGCATCACACCCCAAGGTCTAGTCTCAAAGAAACTCAACACATCAGCACAGTTCCAGCAGATCGCTCTAGGGGGCGTTCTTCTCACCGAGCATGTGGGGTTTCAAGTCTGCACAATCTTGATGACTTATTAAACAGACATATAAACCCGGTCCCTTAACAAGCCCCTTATGTTCCACTTCCTGAGTCCAGAACTTGGAGCTGGACCCGACCTGGGTCTAGATCCTCCTCACTCCAGGACCACCTGGTAACAGGAATGACGCGACAGAGGCTGGTGGGTGGGTCTCACTTGTTCAGAGTTCACCTAGACTCTGCATAGCCTCCCCCAAACACCCCTCTTACACACTTATTGTATCTTGTACTTAGCATTGTAGCATCTTATCCTAGCAGTCTTGTATTATACGAGGAAGGGGTTAACCTAGGAATTGTACGTGCTTGGCACCTGGTTCTATGCACATCCTTACTGTACCAACAGCGATATATTGTTGTTTCTCTTTCCTCTGACAGATTTACTTATTGTATTGTGTCGCGTTGGATAAAAGCATCTGCTAAATGGCCTGAATGTAAATGTCCTACCCTCAGCCGATAGGCCCGGACTAGTCCACCTGTAGGTGTAGCCTAACCCCTGAACCAGGTCCTTAAGGGACTGGGTCTGCAATCCACTGGAAGTGGCTTTGGATAAACGCCACGTCTGCTAAATGGCTAGTCCTGGATGGAATGGAGGTCCCTTCATTACTCTGCAAGGTCTGTGTGTGTGTGTGTGTGTGTGTGTGTGTGTGCGTGCGTGTGTGTGTGTGTTAGCTGATGGGTCTAGCAGCAAGCCGTTTGGGACGTAGCCCACTTCCCCCCCCCCCCCCAACATAAACGCTGATGCGGTTGAATATGCATACCAGGGTTGAATATGTGCGGCTGGATACAGATGTGCATGGTGCCTGCACACACATACTGCTTCTCTTACGTATGCAGTGCTTCTTTTATGTATACACATTTTCATGCATGGACACCCAGACACGCGCGCACACGCGTGGGGGCGCACATACACGCACACATATACTCACACACACGCTGTATATTTCGGAAATGTCCTTGGAATGTATAATGCAGTTGTGAATAATGCCCTCATATTGATTCGAGAAGAGTGCTGGCATACTGGAGGTGCTATGCTGTTTTTCTTCCACTTAGCATGTCAAATCTTTTAATAATCACCCCATACAAGCCTATACTGACCAAATAGACTCCTTCAATGGAGATATGCAGAGAAGAGTGTTCGTTTGTTAGTGTGACTGACGATATAGTGTAGGCCTACTGTACTCTACAAGTTCAGTCTTACTTTAGGATTCCAGGGTAAACCGCAATGCTCGTGTTTTATTTATGACGTTTCTATATGGTTAGAAAATAAATTGCTGACGAAATGATTGATTGATTCGGAGGCTAATGTGAATCGACATGCTGTCTGCCCGGGGCTAAATAAATTGGCACCCGTACACATCTGAGAAGCGGGAGGAGGAAAACCAACACACCCGCACTATCTCAAATTAAGATATACTCATCTGGTAAGGAACTAAATAAAAAATGGGGAACATTGTGTGTGGGAACATTATTCTCCAGTAGGCCTACTTGACAAACCACCACAGGATTTTATTAACCTCCCACCAAAAATCCACGCCGGCAGGAAGTCACTCACCCTGGCTGAGGTAAGAGATGGACTTTGATGAATGACGCTCTCAGATTGAAGTGTGTCCCTTTTGAGGTTCAATACACCCAGTGGAGGGAGAGGGGCGAGGAGAGAGGGTGTGTAGGGGGGAAGGAGACAGAGAGAGATAGGGTAGATGAGGTGTGTGTAGGGGGGGCGATACACGGCTATCGTCATTGCAACGTTTTCATTGAAATGCAAATGTAGGTGTCAAAATGCACCTCAAAAGGTATCGAAGTGAATATTCTTACTCTCATACTTCTTCCTTTGTTTGACTCAATTTGTAATCACTGCAGTGAGTTGTTTATGTCTAGGAGGACGCGATATGAGTAATTGCCTTTAAAACTTTGTTAGAACAGTCAGATTGTTCTCAACGCTCATTGGTTTCATTGTCAATGAATTACTATCTGTTATGCTAGAAGACAAGAAGCGTTTGTGGCCTCCTTTGTTTGGTTTATCCATTGATTTAGAGAGATTGAGACCAATTACTCAAAAATAATAACAGCCACTGGTTGAATCTATTCTTGAATAATAAGTGTTCTTCAATCCGACAATTGATGTTACATTGCCACCGTGTGGTCTATTTACGAACAGCAGCTTCCTAACAAACTACCTTAGAAAATAACCATATAACTTCATATGAGTTGAGCACAAAGGTTATAGACTTCAATGATATTAAATACTAAAATATATTTCTGTCTCGTTTATTGACAAGTCCTGATAATACAAAAAAGAAATACAAAAAGAAACAATTAACATAAAACTGGGAAACGAGTTATTTTGCACAGCAAATTTTTTTTTAACATGTAAAATAGATGTAACAAAATTAAAAACCTTCATTTTTTTAAGTTCAATTAATGTTGCCGGTTCTCAATTAGTGTCTAATTTCGCCGTGTTTAAATACTTATACGATAATCGGCCTATACTTTTCCAGGAAAACATGTTAACATGTCATGTCATGTCTTTTTCCTTTTTTTTTCTTTTTAGACATTTGTGGTTTCCACAGACAAAATGTAATTTAAATATACACATGTGATGATCTTGTCAAAAACAATGATGCAAACAGCAGCTCTATAATTAAAATACAATAAAAAGTCATCAGATAAATCACAATTTTTTCCGTATTATTTCTTTGTCCTGTTAATTTGTTTGTTGGAGAAAAGTGTTGAATTGTAATAAATCACTCATTAACAAAAGTGTAAGTAAATATTTAGCAAAAAGCCTGAAAAAAATGAAAAGTTAACTAGTTCCCGCTACAAAAAGCCACTTCAAAAAAGAGGTGAGTTGGAATGGAGATAACAGTCTGACAAACTAAAATATCGGGCTCTGAGTTCATATTTGGCCCTCAATAGTGCTGTGGCTGCCGAGTCTGTACATCATTAAAAACACAGGAAGGGAAACACAGAACCACTCGAACAAAAGGTATGTGGGAGACCACTCTTCCCTTGCAAAAGCGCTGACCGCGCAGATGAAGACAATAATCCCTTCGCATAGTCATATATATATATATATATATATATATATATATACACACAGTTGAAAAAAGTGACAACATGAAAATAATAATAATAACGATAACTCACTGGATGCAACGTGGACACACATAAACGCACGCACACGCACATTCGCCCACATAGTGCAGGTCTCCACGCAGAACTGGTCTGGACGCCGGAGACTGCCCAGAGAGAGAGAGCCCGGTGGGGACGCGAGGTGGGTGGTGTCAGGGGTTGGCTGGGTGGGTGCTATTGGCAGGCATGGAGGGTCGGCTGTTATGAGGCCACCAGGTAGAACCCAAAACCTCATTCCCAGCAAGCCTTTCACACACAGCACTGGAGATACCCCCCGGATGTGGGGTCACAGACTACAGGGGGTTGGGGTTATGCCGGTGTGATCCCGGACCTCCACCCACTGCACCTACGATGGAAGGAGGCGCTCTGATCCCAACATTTCCCCTTTAAGGAGAAATGTAAAATGGATTTGGGATATGTTTAGTATGATAACGAGTTGGAATGTTATAGCATTTTGGCAGAATCGGCTAAAAACAGCCAACTTAAGAATGCGTCTATACACGCTTTTTTGCTCCCAAATGAACATTCCAACTCGTTATCATACTAGACATATCCCAGATCCATTTTACACCGGATTTCTCCTTTAAGTGCTCTTTCTGCCTGGCTAGGGAGCCAACAAGTGTCCCGAAAGCGATACAACGCAAGGATCCACTCACACGTCAATATTAACTTACTACAAAGAAAAGACGCTACAACTCTTGCATCCCACCAAAATAAACAACTCCTTTCATTTGATTTCTACAATATTTCATTCATGTGGCAACGTGAGGCCAACGATTCATTCCATGAAGTCCATGAGTCCAGCTGGACTGAGAGGCTTCCACAAACAACCACACACACACACACACACACACACACACACACAAACACGTGCATGTGGGTGTGGGTGTGACTTAAAATAAGAAATGTACACAGCTGTCTGCTCAGAGAGCGTGGTGACAGCTGCTATGCCGTGTGTTCTGTGTATGAGTGATCGGGAGATATTTTGTCCTGGGTGTGTGATTCTCTTGAAACACACACGCACACAAACATGCAGGGAGATAGAACAAGATAGAGGGAGTGTGATGGTGTGGGAGAGGGAGAGGAGTTCTCTGTGTCTGTGTGTGTGTGTGTGTGTGTGTGTGTGTGTGTGTGTGTGTGTGTGTGTGTGTGTGTGCGTATACGTGTGTGTGTGTCTGTGCGCGCGCGTGCGTGCGTGCGTGCGCGTGTGCGTGTGTGTGTGTGTGTTTGTGTGTGTGTGTGTGTGTGCTACAGCTGGTTTGAAGCTCAGTATTTGGGGACTTTGGAGTAGTCCTCCACCACGACGCTCTTGCACAGACACATGGACAGGATCATTCCCAGGAGCTGCGGGCACAACACAGAGTGGTCAACACAGCTGTCGGCACACACGGCCACACGCGCAGGCATGCCTGCCTATCTGCGGTGCTAATTATGACAGATAACCCCCCTCTCAAACACATCCTTGAGTGTACTCGGACACACACAGGGATACGTACCTCCACTACAGCGACTGTAACACAGATTCCAAGAATAACTCCGATGTTGCCATGGAGCCACCCCTCCACGCTGCTTTTACAGCCCTAGAGAGAGAGAGAGAGAGAGAGAGAGAGAGAGAGAGAGAGAGAGAGAGAGAGAGAGAGAGAGAGAGAGAGAGAGAGAGAGAGAGAGAGAGAGAGAGAGAGAGAGAGAGAGAGAGAGAGAGAGAGAGAGAGAGAGAGAGATGCAGGTTTAGATCATCATAGATAGCGGGTTGACTGTAGACGTGACTCTCTGCAGGATACACAGCCGGCTACAAACACAACAGTTGACTGAGGGCATAGGGTACATTGGTACTGAAGAACATGGTCGCCCCAAAGGTGGATTAATAAGAGATAATGCATTCTAAATCACTGGTACCTACAGCCCAGTGCCAACACTGTGTGGACATTAAACAGATTAGTCCATAAAGTACTGCAACTGGTCCAAGTCTAGGGAAACTACGCTGTTTAAAAAGAGTTGGACCGGCTTGTTGTTTTTTATTGTAGGAAACAACTTCTAGCAAAACATACAACAAAAACAAAGCCAACAGCGTTGGTGTAAGCGGTGCTGTTTTATAATGACTGGAGTATCTACTTGTTTATTAGCAACCAAGTACATAGACTGAAGATGGAGGCAACAGATCATTTTGATCCAATGGGTATAAGGTATTATACAAGGGCTATCATTGGCTTCACTACAGTAACTCCAGATCTCTCCCTGATCCAAAGCAGGAATACATTTTGCATTTAGTTATTTGGTTATCACAATCGGCCTATGCTAGCATTTTCCGCATTATCTTGTATTGGAATTTAAATAAAATTTGCTTGCGCACTGCCCGACAAACAACTACACCCAACTAAATAATGTTTGCCCAGGTGGCTGGTTCCAAACTGTCAATGGCTAACTGTCAAAGTGTGCACGCACCTTCACATAAACAGATTAAAAAAAAACGTTGAGGAAGGGAAGGGAGATGAAGGCAACGGGACTGACGAAGGGGAAACAAGGGATTAAGAGACACAAGCATTTGCACAAGCACACACACGCAGGAAGGCACGCACACACACACACAAACACACACACACACACACACACACACACACACACACACACACACACACACACACACACACACCAAAACGAACAGCACAGAGGGGGATAGGTTCTGGCGGTGTTTTGAATTGACTGGAGCTCCACCATCAGGCCTCAGATGACGGGCGCTTGAGACAGAGTTGCATGCTGGGAGTTTCCCCACAGACTGGTCCAGTCCTGTCCAACTACGTGTATGAAGGCATGCGGCAGCAGCACACTCACAAACAGACAATGGGCCAACGTGCTAAGCGTTAATTATATATCCTGGTTTCGTGTTTCTTTGTGCTGCAGCAGGACGCAGTGTTGATATCAATAATGGACCTGTCGATCCCGCTCGCTAAGAAGGGTTTATCACTGTGCCTAGATCTTATTTCACACTTTCTTCTTTTCATAAGTGTAAAGATTAGATCCTATCATTGAGGCCATATCAACGAGTCAACTATTTTGCACATGCACGAATAACACAAGAAGAGTTGATAAGTTGAAGAAGAGACACACAAACACACACACAAGCACGCACACTAGTTTTCAAAGCACAGCGCTGCAAGTTTTGCTTGCAGCGCCTTTCCACTAAAGGCCAGTACAGGAAGTCATATTCAAATAGAGACTTCAGTGGAAACAACAGTGACTAATTAGATGATAAGCATCCGGAAAACATACAAATTTCCTCCAGCGTGGGCCCGTCACTGTCAGTTATACTAAGGGAAAAGGAAATACCAAGGAACTAAATAGAATACAAAAATATGAGTCAGGATTTTAAGTAGCATTTTCAGAACATCCAGATATTTGAAGCTTGCATTTCACAATGAATATCGGTCTATCCTCGGCTGGGCAGCATCTGATTTTGAAACATAGATGCGGCAATAAGTTATGCAAAAAACTCAAGCCAATCAGATCCACTAACTAAGTGACTCTCTCAAATTCAGTGTCGGAAGTAAAGCAAAAAAAACTCTCCTTTGAGACCTCAGTTGTCTGTTCATCTTCTAAAATTGTTTTTCAGGCCATTGTAAGTCGCTTTGGATAAAAGAGTCTGCTAAATGCCCTAAATGTAAATGTAAAAGTAAATGAGAACTCTCCGAGTGGGGACTGATGGGGACAGTTGAAGCGCGTGATTTCACGGATGGCGTGTTTTTCGTTTACCGTTTCGAAGACGGGCAGCTCGGCGGAGAGGCTCTCACACAGGCCACTGTCCGCCAGCGATGTGCCCGGCCAAGTATCGTTACGGCAGGAACAAGAGTACAGGAAACGACTGCTGCTATTGAGCACCAGGTTCTCCGACCAGTTCTCCGGGCCAGTCCAACCACAGCACTGCATCTGTGAGGGGGAGAGGGAGAGAGAGAAAAAGAAAGAGAGAAAGAGAAAGAGAAAGAGACATGCTTGATGACATAAAAAACATGGATGAACAATAAGTACAACCGAAGGAGCAAAACCAAACAGAACACAAAACAGAAAAAAATATTTATGTATGGGCATAATTAAAATCTGCTCCAGATTGTTGGGAAAAACAGGCTTTCTCCTGGCGGTGGCTGAGGCTGAAGACTGCCACAGGCTTGAGCCACACTTGGCAGGAGACCCAGAACCAATGGGACTGAGGGCAGGAAGTGAGGGA
>NC_136942.1:7652765-7735265 GCF_949987615.1 Pollachius pollachius
GTTGAAAGTCCATGTTGCCCAGCGAAGGCCCAAAAACATCACTGCTCTAGAGGAGATCTGCATGGAGGAATGGGCCAAAATACCAGCAGCAGTGTGTGAAAACCTTGTAAGGACTTACAGAAAACGTTTGACCTCTGTCATTGCCAACAAAGGGCATGTAACAAAGTATTGAGATGACCTTTTGTTATTGACCAAATACTTATTTTCCACCATAATTTGCAAATAAATTCTTTAAAAATGTGATTTTCTAATTTTTTTTTTTCATTTTGTCTCTCATAGCTGAGGTATACCTATGATGAAAATTACAGGCCTCTCTCGTCTTTTTAAGTGGGAGAACTTGCACAATTGGTGGCTGACTAAATACTTTTTTGCCCCACTGTATACCAGCTTGCGAGACGGCGGGAAAACCTGTTGCGCAGAATAAGCATGAATCTCTGAGTTCTTAAAACAAAGCCCCTTTGGATTGTGGGTACTTTCAGAGCAGCAACTGCATTTAACTTTTTATTTTAAAAGGGGTTTTCCCGGAGGGGTTTCAGATTCAGCATTTCACTTCCAGTAATTCCCTTCCAGAGCCCGGTCGTAAAAGTTCAGTCGCCGTACCGCTGAGTATGAGTATGGAACAGTCAAGTCAATAGTCGAGTCACTTGTGCCAACAGGAAACCCAGAGATGAAACTCCCGGAAACTCCATAAACCAATTGTTCCCTCATGTTCCCTGAAGGGGGCGCCATCTCACCGGACACCCCCCCCCACGTGTTTGTGCGACTATATGCGGTACAGTAACCATGGCTGATAGTAGACATGCCAACATGGCCCCTATTAAGACACACGATAAACAATAGCAGCGCTAGCTTCAGCGAATTCTCCTCACAATGATTCCCTCGCTCTCTTTCTCTAGAAACGCACATTATCCGGATACCCGCTGGATGAATCAGCGCTGGGTGAATCAGGGGCAAGGGGGGGATTCCTGGCAGACATTAGTCCTGGAACATGTCAACTGACGCCAAGCTATGCGTGTCTGTGTCTGTGTCTGTGTCTGTGTGTGTGTGTGTGTGTGTGTGTGTGTGTGTGTGTGTGTGTGTGTGTGTGTGTGTGTGTGTATGTGTGTGTGTGTTCGTGATAGGATCCAGGGGTCATAACAGTAGAGGACAAAAGGATGCAACGCCAGCAGAAGCTAGACGGAACTCCTAACAATCCCTGGGGAACGAAGGGACATCCTTCCTCCTCTCCCCGCTGACTGTTAGGAAGTTAGAGTCGCTGAATGGCCGACGGTGCTCCACGACAGCGAGATGCGAGGCCACACGTTGTGATTCTCAGCGGATTGGGATTATCCAATAGGTTTGTCCGGTTAATTTCTGAATGAACCGGAGGGGGTCATGTGCCCCCCCCCCCTCCCCCCCCGCAGGTCGGTGACCGCGACCCGGGCCTAGGACCCTCTCCTGGGCCTGGGCAGGGCCGTGTGCGTGAGGACGGTGTGGGCAGTGGACGGCAGCTCACCTGATCCTGCTGGAAGTACATCAGCACACCGGCGGTCACCTGGGCGATGAGGATCAGCAGCAGGCAGGTGAAGTACTGCGGAGGAGAGACAATGGATAGGATGTTATGATACATAGTACACACACACACACACACACACACACACACACACACACGCACGCACAACATGCACACACACCACAACATGCAATGGTGGTAACAGCCTTACACACACGCAAACAGCTTGAAAGTTCGAATACACACATCTGATGCCCATTTAGGGTCGTAGCACATGGGATGTCTCGTCAGTTTTTTATTCTCTGAGAGCCCTTTTGAGACCTGTTACCCCCCTCCCACCACCACCCTTTCATTTTCATTTGCCATTAATCCTTCTTTACGGATGCTTTGTCTTACATTTTAATCTCTGGGGCACCTACGTAGAAAGACGACGTAATCATCAATCAAGTTAAATATCCTCCAAGGCAGAGCGACACTGTCCACTGCGACACTACATGCCGGTATGTGTGACAATGTGTGTGTGTGTGTGTGTGTGTGTGTGTGTGTGTGTGTGTGTGTGTGTGACGGAGGTTGGTGCATGTGTGTGTGTGAGAATGGCAAAGCTGCTACTTGTGTGTGTGTGTGTGTGTGTGTGTGTGGAGGGTATTTGGGGATAACATAAGGGGTGCCAGCTGGCCACTGTCTCTAAAAAAAAAATTAGGTCACTAGAGATTCTCTGTGAACCACTTGCAGGTCAGAACCCCAACACACACACACACACACACACACACACACACACACACACACACACACACACACACACACACACACACACACACACACACACACACACACACACACACACACACACACACACACCAGCTTTGGTTGTAATCACCCAAGGTGTTTTAACACCAAGGCCTAAAACTCACACACTCACACACAAACTACCTGACACACATACATGCACACACACACACGGTTTGATAAGTTGCGTTAAAAATGCCATGCTGAGGTGAGTCACTGTGAGTCACACTTGGCTAATCAACGTACGCCTTTCCCTTCATTAGTCAGACAGGTGGGACTGGCTAAACGCACACGTCTCCCCCGGTCTATTTACGAGCGTCTCTGTAGCCAGCTGGCCCGGCGGTCTCTTTACGACCCCGGGGTCTGAGACGTGGTTCTCACCAGGCCCAGCAGACACCGGATCTCATAGACGGCACCGACGAAGCCGAAGAAACCCATGGACATGGTGATGGCGCCCACCCCGATGAGGATGTAGGACGCCACTTTGAACGTGGTCGTGGACTCCTCTGTGGAGGGAGATAGAGAGGGGAGGGAGGGAGATCAAACACACCGTCTGGTGTTCAAGTCAACAGGCGGAGAGCACGTGATAACGAGCACGATGCAAGGAGCGCACACACGCCGAGTCATTGCGGCGCATCAGTTAACAGTTTTGCAAATGAACCATGAGACACACAAGATGAAGACAGAACACACACGTAGGGAACCACCATTTGAGTCGACACTTTCATTGGCATTAAAGTATATATATAAAGTAATAAAAAAAGACCAAAAACAACAAACATGCCCGTATTTTGAGTGTTAGGATTGTTAAGGTTTCAGTGTGTAGTGTTTAGTGGCATCTAGCGCCAAAGACATGGCAAAATGGAATAAAACATTGATAATAAACATACATAAGTATGTTTCAAAAAGTGATTAATCCCATGAATTAAGAATTGGTGTGCTTTCATGCTCTTGGAATAAGCCCTTTATTTTATATAGCAAACAGTTGGTTTCACCTCGCCTTCTACGCTGCTACATGCCGCTAAATTCTAGTCACTGCGCCTTTAAGCATTGGGTCCAGATAACACTAGATCCATTCTGGGTTCTGGCGTTGTCTGGCATTGGAGGCTCTCCAGAGCCCCAGACTTTGAGGGCCAGCTTGGACGCAGGCTCCATGGTTCTTGGCCAGCACCAGCACCAGCACCTTGTTGCAATCACTTAACACAACACCCCGTCCCTGACCACCAATCCACTTCGGCGCACACACAACAACTGCCCTTCCATCAAGTAACACAATGTCACTTTGGCTGGCGCGCAGACAGGACGGAAAGGGATTAAGTCATTTCAAATCCCTGCTTCGTCTGATCTGATTATCCTCCCAGCAATCGGAAGATGAGTTCTGTTTGTTTTATTAACCTCGCTGACATCCTAAAATGTCCAACACCTGTAGCCTCCTAGCACAAGCCTTTCTGACCTCTCAAGTGGAGCTATACTGTGGCATGACTTAAAAATACATTCACTGCCACATGGGCGTCTTTATATCAACATACACACACACGGCCACACACACAATCACAGACACATGCATACACCCTTCTATATAGGTTTCATCAAAGCAAGGGGTACTTGATGTGGTGGTTGGAGTTCAATTGCCGGCTAAAAAGGTCTTGCTGGCTGCCAGGGCCCTCCACCTCGCGTCTAAGTAGAGAGAGGGATCGTATAGAGCATATGTGTGTACATGTGTGCGTGGGGCTGCAAGGTAGCATTTAAGAGGAACAGTGAACCATGTGATCTATATCTAGCGTGCTTTTGCCTAACTTTGAACTTTAAATGGCGCCTGGGTGACTTGTGCATGTGCACAGCAAAACCCCGCCCACCTCACATACACAAAGTGAACATGTAGACAGGCAAAACTAGGCTGCTTTATGAATAGAATCCCAACCACCCACACACACACATATACTCTCTCTTTCTCTCTCTCTCTCTCTCGCTCTCTGTTTCAGTTGAACATCTGTGTGTCGTCTGTGGTGACGCTAAAACACAGCCTTCTTCTCCTGAAGTCTGCGCGTGTGCGCCACGTTTATGCACTTCTTGTGGCAGGTTTCCACCTCACTGTTCTGCTGGCTGGTTGAGGAAAGGCTCCGTCTTCTACCGTCCCCGAGGAAAATTTCCATTCGGGGAGGTGAGACAGGCAGTGCCCTTTGGAGAGGGAGTCGTGACAACTGTTTGGTGAAGCGGCGCCTTCTGTAAGCATGTCCAGAGCCACCACATACACAATCTGTGAACACAGCTGGGGGAATGGAATGGCTTAAAAATATATACAGATTACGCCACGCAGACTAATTTCCAAACGCATTTCTGCGGCTGAGATCCAATAAGCTTAGGATTTCCCCTTCCCTGATGAGACACCATTTTGGAGCAGTGGATGGGGTAAGAAAGGATTTTCACACAGTGTTTCTTCACACACTACCCTGGCCCCAGTTCCATTGGTTTGAACACAATGTCAAGCCATGTTTTGGCGAATGCCGGCTTGACCAAATGCAGAAATGTCAGGGCGCAGCAGAGAGCCACTAAAGCCCCAGTGCTGATAAGAGAAGCACAAACAGCTCGTTAGCAGAAAGAGAAAGAAAGAGTTGGAGAGAGTTGACCTTTTCTGCCGGAAAATAAAGACCACCAAAATCCAAACATTCCCTAAGTTTCCCCGGAGTCGTCATGGCAGCAGCAACAGGGCTCTATCAATACAACTCACAAAGAATGGAAAACTCTTTCCCCTGGTTTCAGTCTCTAGCCATAACTTCACAAGGAAAACCCTGAAAGTCAATAAACACCTGCCCCCTCCTGCTTTGATCCTTGCTTCCGTGGAGGCTTCTAGAACAGGAGACGGGACTCCAGGGACCAATGGGAGTGCAGGAGAGCACACACCCTCTTATACAGAGCAGAGCGAGAGCCACTCTTTCTGCGATTAATCATTCCGGGTCCGAGGATGAACAGCCAGACAGTTTAATCCAATTTGAAAGAAAATGAGAAAGCGACCTGCTACACAATAAGGAAGCCTTTTCTGTCACTCTGAACAACACAAAGTGTACTGTTCACCGTTAGATAAATAGAAAACATCAGAAGGTGCTAGGATTTCCTTTTACTTTTTACTTAAGAAAATGTTTACGCAGCAGACGTGTCAGTAGTTTCCGAGCGGAAAAAAACCAAATAAAGAAGACAAGTTAGACAAAGGAGAAGGCCAGAGGGACAACCTCACAGGCAGTGAACCTGGATTGAAGCCAGCTTGGAGGAAAGCAGCCAATGGGTACAACAACAATAAGCGGTCAGGGCCTTCAGCCTTGACACCATGCTGGGGCAGTGGCACCGTGCTACAGCAGGCAGGCCTCAGGGATGAGGCAGGATCCAGACCCCGTTGACCCAGGATGGGGTCCACAAAGGAGGGTCCGCACGGTGCCCGTAGTGCTGCCAAGAGAACACCCAGCGTTCGATAAAACCTGCATGTTTGGTGGATGAAGGGGTGAACAAGGGCCGGAACGGCTTACTCTCGTAAGCTCAACTCACGAGTGCACTAGTCGGTTTGATCGCCACGTGTCATTCCTTCTCTCTTTCAAGCCGATTTTATGTTAGTCTCTCTCCTCCATGAAAATGCCATGTCCATTACAAACACACACTCATTAGTCCAAGCGGAGCGGATGTGGCCACTTACCAGGCCCAAATAAAGAGGGCTCTCAGCCTGAAAGCACAGATCTCCCTCAATCTCACTTCTCCAGACACATTGCACTCGCTGACGGAAGGATGGCCTACAGCAGCGCTGAAGGGAAAGTGCTTTGAGTGTGTGCGAAACAGGGCACCCAGAAAAACAACCTTGTTTTCAAAATTATGCGTTTCACTTCCAGACGAGAAATAGAAACCTCTTCTTCTTGCTTTGGCAGGGAGAGAGTGCGGAGCGAGCGAAAGAGAGAGAGAGACGGATCACAAATAAAAAGTGCTTCTCTCAGCAGAGTTCCATCTGTTCTCCAAGCACGTTGAAAGCATTTGGGTTTACGAGAGGGGAGAGTCTGGAGTTTCTGTACACAGTGCCGGGTTCACATGAAGAGACCCATGCATGCGAGGGAATGTGAGAATGTGAGTTTAATTAGTTCTTTTTTTTTTCACAGCTTCTCCGCTCCGATGGCTCTCGCTCAAACACAAGCGGCCCGTGACATAGAGAGAGAGAGAGAGAGAAAGCCACAGATAGAGAGACAGAGCCAGAGAGAGACAGAGACAGAGAGAGTGAGTGAGAGAGACAAAGAGAGAGAGCGAGACAGACACAGAGACAGAGAGAGGAGGGAGAGACGGAGACAGATGAGGGAGAGAGAGTGGTGGGAGCCACCTGGGAGCCACCTGGAGCGACCAGTATAGGCTCAGTTTATTTTTATTCTTGCGGCGGGTTCACCTCTTCCTCCTACTCACACAGCTGGAGGGGAAAGTCGGGAAATAGATCAGATCTGACAACATCTTCTGCACAACAGTGGGACTGTGAGGAGGACCACAGTCTGGGGGCGGGGGGGCGGGGGGGGGGGGGGAAGAGAGAGGCGAAATAGCGGTTCCGTGCACGGCTAGAGCGCCATGAAACAAAACTAAAAACCAGTGGCTGAGATAACATTGGTTGATGAGAGGTAGAGGCTCAACACCTTGTCTCACAGCCTCTTCATCCTCTGTGTGTGTGTGTGTGTGTGTGTGTGTGTGTGTGTGTGTGTGTGTGTGTATGTGTGTGTGTGTGTGAGAGAGGCATTAGACGAAACAGCGTCAGACTATCACAGGGCCGCTATCAAGTGCTTTAGGAAGTCGTCCGTGTTCAGCTATGGGTATCATCTTTGATTTACTGCAAACATTCCTCCGGCTTTATAGCCTACTTCCTTCAGCCGTGTGGGAAACAGGCCAATGGGAAGAAACCCCCAGAGTTAGCCCCATGGGGGACAGCCACAGCAGTGGACTCTCTCCGTTGTACTTTTTTCCATCCGGCTGAACTCAGTCACTCAGGCAGTATTGCCGATGTGGATGCCAGAGTTCGTGATTTGGCAAATAAGCGGTGCATTCCAGGCACAGAAGAAAGAGAGTGTATAAGCGAATTGGAGATATTTTGTGTGTCTTTAAACACACACGCACACACACATGCAGGGCGATAGAACAAGATAGAGTGAGTATGAGGTTGTGGGAGAGAGATAGAAAGAGGAGTTATGTGTGTGTGTGTGTGTGTGTGTGTGTGTGTCCCAGTGTGTCTGTATTCCAGTATGTGTCTTTGTCTCAGTGCGTGTCTGTGTTCCAGTGTGTGTCTGTGTTCTAGTGTGTGTGTGTGTGTGTGTGTGTTGCACTACACTACTTACGCAACACTGCCATGAAGCTCGTGGTGTCCAGGAGCACCCATATTCCGAAGCCCATGATGAGCCCCCCAAAGATCTGCCAGAGACACACGGAGTGGGGATCAGAGCAGTGCAGGATCACAATTAGCTGCTTTCAGACATACATATTACTGTATACACATGAGCAATGGGGAGGGGAAGTTGTGTTGATTAGGGTGTTCGACTCCCGGCCAAACAGGGGCTGGGTCCGCATCCATTAGCAAGATACCTAACCAACTTAGTGCTCCTGAATTTGAGCTGCATCTGTTGGTCTGTGGTCTGTCTCCTACGTTCGGTCGAGCCCCCCATGACAACAGTTTGAAGATGTTTTCTTGCTCAGTTGAGAAGTACTTCAAATAACCTACAGAAACCCAGAGCAACGGCAGGATTGAGGCTTCTACAAACAGAGTATTGTATCTTCCACGGCATACTGGTGAATTAAAATAGTGTGAAGTAAACCGAGTGCATTTAATCTCCTTACCCTAAATATGGTTCGGACATTGGAGACCTGTGTTGGGGTGGCTTGGACAGATCAGTAAACACATCCAATCAGCCACATGGCTGCTACTCCCCTTCTCCTGCAGTACTACTCCACCGTACTAATTAAAACCCTCCCTTAACGTGTTAATTTAAATGCCTCAGTCAACCCCCACCCCTCTAGCCACCACCATGTATCAACTTCCTGTCCCGCACAAACCTCCACGAGTCTTCTCTAACCAAACGCCGACACATTTCAGACCCATAAACACACAAACACACACACATGTTTCCCATTAGGACATCAGTAGTGGGGCCACATCAAACGGTCTGTCTGAGGGTTTAACGGCTGCAGACACTAGAAAAGGTCTGGACATCATCATCATCGTCCTCCTCTTCTGGTAACTCGAAGGTTTTCAAAGAGGAGTTGATGAAAGGAGATGGAGGGGTGGGAGGTAAGGAGAGGATGGGACAGACACAAGGCCTTTTCCCATTAATCAGTAGCACCAGCAGGTTAGGTTTGTCTGTGTTAAACCCACATGGGTGGCATGTTACTTCCATTTTCTTTTAATTTCTGGCGGTTTCTCACCACCATTTGCAGAAGCGGAAATAAAAGTTGAGCGACGCACAATGGCCAAGCCCTATCTCTGCTGATCTTGAAGCAACACGGAGGCGGAGCTATGACGTGAGGAAAGGGGCACGGGGCGTATGAAACAGGCTGTGTGTGCATGTGTACGTGTGCGTGTGTGTGTGTGTGTGTGTCAGCACACTTGTTATACATCAGATAGTGGTCGATGTTGAGGGACTGTGGTCACTTACGAAGAACAGGAGGTTGAAGAGGAAGAGAAAATATTTGGTGGCCGTCATGCATCCTTTCCCCATGGTGACAGATCTGCAGAGAGATAGAGATAGAGATAGAGATAGAGAGAGAGAGAGAGAGAGAGAGAGAGAGACCAGAGTTAAATACACAAGCTGTTTCTGTACTCATAGCACATACAGCACAGAACATCTGTCACTCATAGACAACGCTTTCCTGTACAGCATTTGATTATTTTTTACAGCACACCCACGAGAAGTGGTTACAGAGAAGCGATGGGCGGAAATCAAACGACACAAGGAGAGAAAACGAGATGCAGAAGACGAGCAATATCTCAACCTCACAGTGGGGATAATGATAAAACAGTAGCGACACACACAAAACAGCAACGCAACACTAACTTGTTGTTTTCTGTCGAAACAGTGCACACCAACGCTTTCCATATCTCTTGTTTTGTTCCTGAGAACCGAAGTGAAATCCTCAATTATGCAAGAGCCTGTGTTTGTGGGCATGCAGAGTTCTCGAAGAGAGGAACAGTCATACTGAGAGGTCGGAGAGTTAAAGTCACCAGTTAAAGTCAGTAAAAGCCACCAGTTAAAGTCATTTATAGAAAGAAAATACACCTTTGAAAGAGGCCAGGTAGATGGTGGTGGTTGTGGTTGCAGCGATTAAAACATACTGTGATCTGCTCCAAAAGGTTGATAAGAGTAGGTGCGGGTTTCTACGTCACATCTGTTGACAACAGATCTCGCTAACTGATGTCAACAAGATCTGCTCTGAATGGTTTATCCCTCGAGCGCGGGCGCACACACAACTTATGATAAACACCTACATGTGCTAGTTCCAAGAACACTCTACAGAAAAAGCATAAGCCAAAAGCAGACGTTTGGCCTAACTGAAAAAAACAACCTCTCATTGTGGTTACTTGAGGACACTGAGAAAAACCTTAGAGAACAACTCCCTTAAGATCATATGACACAGCTATAAGCATCCAACCCCAACCTTACCGAGCTAGACGGTGAACAACAGTTAGGGAACATGTTTAAACTGTACTCACTGACTCAGACGCCTGGCTCTGTGTGGCTAGGTTGAAGACTGAATGCTCTTTGGCTGGTAGCCAACCACCACATCCAAATACTTGTTAACCGTGTCAGTCACTGATAGCATCCGTCATACCAGGAAAAAACAAATCATAGAACAGACACGAACCTGGTCGAAAGGTTTAAACTAAGCTAGAGTCCCTTGAGATGAGGATAATCCTTAAAACAGATTGTTTGTTTACATGTTAGCAGCAGTGGCATGTGGGTTTAAGCTTAGGTAGGCTTTTTTTTTTTTTTTCGGAGACTGAGAGAGAGGCCTTGACCATATGTCCTGATGAGAAATGGTACAAATTATATAGTTTGGGTTTAGTTTTTTCAGGAAAGCTAAAAACATTAAGGCTGGCCTGGAAATGATGGGGGTGAGGAAGCCAAAGGCTTGAACTGCCTGTCATCGCAACTGCTGAAAGAGAAAGACTTTTGGAGTCACCACAACACACCTTAGCTGAACATGTAATGTAGATCCAGTTGACTTATATTATATATTACATTGTTAGAACTCTGTTCAACTGGTAGCATAAGGTTCAGTACTGCGTTTTTTTAACCTTCATAGATAGTTACTCTAGTTTAATAAATACAAAAAATGTCTAGTTAGAACAATGTTCTGGTTACATTGCAGTACTTGCTTGTTCAACGAAAAACTGGACTATCCAGATTTCATAAGTAATAAACAAGTTTCTATGTCTTGTATTGCCGTAGCTGGCATTAGATGTTTAAACTTTATGAATGTGCTTTAAAATCAATAACTTTAACGTGCTTTAAGATCTGTGCTTGTTGGAAAAAAATAATCACAAGACAATACACAATGCAACAGTAATCTGTGTGTCAGAGTTGGGGAAAAGCCAGGATTAGGCTGAACTATAAAATGTGGTGGGTGGAATCAACTGTTGCCATAAATCACCAAACAACTGCAGCCGGTAAGTGGTAACAAAGTACAAAAAGAAAACGAAAAGGAGCAACCCATACATACATTCATTCAAAATGACCCACTTACACACATGTGATCCAAAAAAAATCACCTTACACTAAAACAGTGGACATAATGGCCAGTCAACCTCAACATACTTCCCCTGATACACTTTGAGACTTGAAGAACCGGTCTCTGACTCCCATGCTATTGGATAGCACCTCAATAGAAGAGGATCTGGATAATGGGACATGGATAATGGGATGGCCCCTTGCCCCGTCCCGTCTAATGATCCACCAATCGCTGGCTCGCCTAACAGTAGACCAGTCCGACCTAATTTAATCCCAACGCTGAAATGCTCTATTAACCAAAGGGTTCACCAAAATACGTTTTTATAATTTATATAATTATTATAATTTATAATAAGCAGACATAAAACAGTAGTTCAAAAACCCAACCTGGTAACACCTATTTTAAGTCAACATCAGGCCTGACGTTATACAGGACCGAGTCGCGTGACAAAGTAAAGATGTTTAACGCTCAGATAAAGTATCAACAAGGGATTAAAAAAAGGCGCTAGAGCCCGACATCGCATTTATTAACGCTTTAAATTCCATGTAACACTGAAAGTCTTTTAAGATAAAAGGAAATACAGCCTCCGATTACGTACTTTGTGTGGATCGTGGGAAGAGCGGCTGTGGACGAGCTGACGTCTCCCGTGTGGCTTTGCGAGTGTGTGACTGTGTGTAGAGTGTCTGGTGCTCGGGGGGAACATGGTAGGAAGTGTGCATGGGAAAATGAACACACCCCCACCATGCGGCAGACAGGGGCCTGCTGGTTAACCATCTCCTGTCCGAGGGAAAACGTTGCATTACATTAAATTATGCATTGCAAGTTATAGTACATCTATTCGGCAACAGTGACTCTGACTGTACTATGCAACAAAGTGAATTATATTTATATTGTCGATTATTTTAAACATGATTTACACTTCCCTCAATACTTAACGCGCTAAACACAATGGTTTTTTAAAAGTATTATTACATTGGACCCAATAGCCTTTTGCCATATAAAATGCAAAAAGACATTTCCTGTTTCAGATGATTCCATATATTCAATCCAGTTCACAATCTCGTGTTGTAAACTTTGAGATATAGCGATAATGACTAGAGGCCCTTCCCAGTGTGTCAACATCCAGGAACAACACATGTTTTGGTGTTTAGATGACCCTGAAATTAAATACTACACAATTCTCTCACATCTGAAAAGGGGGATAGTTGTTAATATTCCTAGCAGAGTGCTTCTGATGCCTGTTTTGCATATTAGTTATACATTAATAAAAAGCATGGTTATGTGTCGCTTTAATTTGTTACTGGCCCTTAAACTGGGTTTGGAGTATAAACACATTTCTAATATATTGCAAATAAAAGTCATCCACCCAGTGCGGGCATAGTTGTCAAGAGCACTGCAAAATAAACACAATATATTCAAATCTTTTTGAGAGTCTACAAAATAAACAGTGGTTTTCTTTATTTCAAACTAAATACTGGAATTCCATATCAATCAACCATTTTTTATGCGTAGTACAATAAAGACCAAACACCAAGATGCTACATTATGAAACAAATCCACCTGATTTGTTGCACACAATATCCTACCGATTGGATTCACATCAGAACTGATTAATCAAAATAATAAAATGGAGCTTGATTTATCATAGTTTTGACTCTTGTCAACTGGAAAAACAAAAAAAACGAGGGGCACAGATTTATATCCCAAAATGAAATAGCCAGGGCCATATGGGAGTCCTCTTCTTTCAATCTGCCCCTCCTGAAGAGGGGCCGACCCCCCGATGCCCTGTAATTTAAACATTACATTAGGGCCGGTCGATGATTGGAGACCAGGGACCACATTTAACTCGGAGGCATACTTATGCCATTGAGGGACAGGGCGGGCAGGCCGGGACGTACGATGTCAGTCAGACGACCCGTGTGTGTCTAATTAAATAGCGGCCAAAAGAGAGTAATTGCTACCCTGCAGGAACATGGGGAGACTTCACCCATGTTCCTCCTGTCCTGGGTTGGCCCCGTGCGCTGGATCAAGTAGTAGGCACGGCTGCCTTGCTCGCAGGAGAGAACTCAACCGCAAACCCACAGCTACCCTGAGTTGAGGGAGTTAAAGCCAGTCCGACTACTCCCTTTGAGCAAAGGACTGGCAGTTGAAACGACCGTTGTGTTCAACATGAAGTCAAAGTCCAACTCTGGCTTGGTGTGCTATCCTGGTAATGAATGGTGCCCAGCAGCAAGAAAACATGAGAGCGTGTTTGTTGGCAGGAATCTAAAACACGAACTTGCTGGGATGGGTGTGGAGAAGGGGGCTATATTGGGAGGTAGTGTTTAACAAAAAAAAAAAGTAAAAGTAAAATCACTGGAGAACACTGTTAGGAGTAAAGCGCATGTTTACCAGAAGCTTAATTAACACAGCATAATATTAAATTGATAAAGATATTCTGCGTTTCATTTCTCCAAATCTAATTTGTCTACTCACAACCATTACATAAACAGTAGATTCTTCTGATAATAGTGTGGTTGTGTCGTTGGCTTTAAACTCGGCTAAATATCTGTATACAGTGAAGTACATGGCATGCCAAATATTGTAACATCCAAACACAAATGCCAATCAAATAGGTTTAAATAACAGACTCCTGCTGACACAAAACTATCAATAAAACAATTTCCAAGTGTGATTATTCAGACTGTAAATATACAAATTCCCTGTTCTGCCTCAAGGGACCCCAATGCGGTATTATACTGTATTGTACTTAGATATTTACAGGAAATAAGACTGTTTCTTTAATGGTTTTAAGGCAGGGCTTAAGATATGTGGTGAGTGAAAACAAAAACACTACATGACAAGGATCTGGAACTAGGATTCAGGAACTACATTATTTACCCTAACATGCTTGGCTTGTGACATTAGCCAATATTGTTTATATAAAACCAGATTAATCAAGGGCAGGCCTATAATCTTCTGACCAGTTTAATACATTTTTGGACCCAGTTTCTTCAGATACAGCCAAATTAGGAGCTCATCGATTAATAGTAGACTTTGTTAGATTAAGAACCTGGAAATTATGTTCAACATTATTGTATCAGACCATTGGGTCTGATGGTACTTTGGTGTTTAAATATCAACAAAGACCTTTGTCCGTTTGGACCTCGTTTTTGTTTTATAGGGGCTATTAAGTTGCATTTGAGACACATCTATTAGAATTTGCACTGTCCATATCTGTGTATGGTTTGAAGCGTTGAAAGGGAAATGGGAGAACGGTTGTTTATGCTTTATCACAGTGCCCATACTAATATTACTAATAATCTTTAACACGGTCAATAGAAAACAAACATTACAGCACACAACAATTGGTCTTCGAAAAATGCAGGAAGCCATGCTTTTGTAAAACCAGTTTCCACCCAAAAGCTCCCAGTAAACATGAGCTCTGGGAAAGAACATGATTATTGTTGTCCCAACCCAAAGCCAGAGCGAAACCGCCCAACATTCTGTGTACAACATAAGCCATTGGACTCGCTATGCAATTACGCCACGTTCATAGCAAACTAAATGACCAGGACAAAGGAAACTTTGATATAAACATCAAGCAAATGCTTTACAACATCAGACCTAGGCCGGGGACCTGCACAGAGGAGCAGTGTGTTCGCATTGATCTCATAGTCCATCAAGAGATCGTTCACCACTACCATGAGGTCAAACGTCACCTCCTGGTTAGTGCCGTGCTGTGATTGGTGGCGGTGTTGAATTGGGCGTTCAAAGTCCCCCCCAATGGCGTCTGACCAGAAATCATCCAAGCGACACTCGTCTGTGTGTGCGGGTAGGTATGTCCGTGCGTGTAGTTGTGTTTGGGAATGTGTGTCTAGGTGTGTGCTTGCATAAGTGTGTGTGTAGTTGTGTTTGGGAATGTGTGTCTAGGTGTGTGCTTGCATACGTGTGTGTGTAGGTGGGTGCATGCCTGTGTATGTGCGCACATGTTTTTGTGTGTAGATGTATGCATGTATGTGCATGTGTGTGTAGGTGTGTTCAGGCATGTGTGTGTAGATGTGTGCGTGCATCTCTGCGTGTGTGTAAAAATCAGCGCTCAACTGTGTCCTCCACAAGCAAAGAAGAAGAGAAGGCAGCGTCACATCTTCTTGTTCCTGCGTCCCAGGTGGTAGTAGTATGCCAGGGTCACCACCAGGAACAGCAGCCGGCTGAGGAGCAGGAGCACCGCGGTGTTGGGCATGACCCCGAGCTCCGCCAGGGTAATTAACGTCACTAAAAACACACCAACACCGGGGTAAACTGCGATGCTTGAAAATGACCACCAGATGGCGGTAGTAACACGTTTATTATGATCTGGGTGTTTGGCAACAGATGCTCAGAATAGAGCCGCACAGCTGGACTAGTGGGGAAGGAAATACACAGTGAACAGAGGGAGAAAAACACACTGTTGTCATCCCAAGAATAAAGGTAGACCTAGGAATAAAAGAAGGCCTAAGAATAAAGTACACTTAAAATGGGCCCTAAAACAATGGATAAGATATATTGGACAAGGTTTATTCACCTAGAAACTGAATAGCAAAGTAGCAGGCTTCGGTGAGCAGAGTCCACTGGATAATGACCTTCTCGGTCGTGTAGACCCCGTTCCAAATGACGAGGGACAGACCTGGAGAGAAGGTCAAAGTTCAGACAGGAGAGGTGGGATGGGTTAGGGAGGATGATGAGGGCTATATAAATACAATAACAAAAAGCATGTAGGAAGCTCAAACAGACAAGTGACAGTTGAGTGTCATAAGCAAATTGTCTCTTTTCTCTCATTCAGTCGCTGACTGGGTGCCTGGCTCTCATTAAACCTCTCTCCATCGTTCTCCTCCCTGTTCATTTCCCTCTTCTATTGCTTTTGTCACCTATCACGAGGCTTCGTGGCCCAGCAGGTGGGCGGCTGACAGGTGGGCGGGCCGAGGAGATTATATCCACTTCCTGCCGCATCCCACCTGCATGGAAGATGAGACCCGCCCCCCCCGCCCCTCTATCCCATCCCCGATTCCTCCTACCTTTCACCGTCTTGTAAGGGTTCCACCAATGCCCTTGCTAATCCACGGAGTTCGCTGACATTTACAATAACACTTTTAAAGGGATTCACCCTCCCACCCTCGAGGATCTCTGGAAGAATGGAGGGATGGTCGTGTGGAACATTCATTCGTTCGACGTGTTACGAAGTCACGCTTCACAAAAGGAGAATGCAGGGCAATCATTTTAACTTTCCCATTTACAAAAAAGGTCTAATTCGATAAATCGAGTGAGAAAATAATCCCCGTCGCTCAATTCACCGCGCGCTTCCCAACACCGGTGTGAAAGCATGCCTCGTTCTGATTCAAGTGCGTTGCACCACTCTAAGTGCTGGAGCACTTCCTCCTCACCTTTTGATATCCGGCACCTCCGCTCTCCCTCCCAAAGCACTCCTACACACTGGTGCATTTCTCAAACCAAACCACCAAACACTCTCCAACACAACACAACACAACCCTCCTCTGCTTCTTCTTCTGCATCTTCACTTACACAGAGGCGTCGCAAGCGCTCCACGTCTGACTGGTGGGCCAGTGCTGCTCTTCCCCGGTGGGGGATTTATTACAATGCCATTATAGTAATCACACACATGCATCTCCCGTCTCCCGCCTCCGTCTGGGGGAGCAGAGTGGCGATAATTGCCGTGCAGTTATGAGCACCTATTGCCGGCGGCGGTCGATAAGCTGAGAAAATAACAACCTGAGGTGCAAATAACCGCTCCTTGCCCAAAGTGCGCTGGCTCCCGGCGACGCAACAGGGGCTGAAGAGGCCGTTGATTCTTAGAGAAAGGGGTTCAACACGGACTATATATGCGTGTATAATAATAACGATAGAGAGGTGCCATTTTTTATTCTAGCACTTATTCTCTACTCCTTTGGGCAAATGTCTGTCTGTCTGTCTGTCTCTCTGTCGGCCTGTTTCTCTGCGGGTCTGTCTGTCTTTCTGTTGGTCTGTCTCTGTGTCGACCACTCACTGAGCAGGGCCCCGCCGTAGAGTCGGATGGAGATGTTTGTCGTCGAGAGCTCCTCCTCGAAGACGACTTCGTAGAGTTGATTGGGGAACACCAAGGCCTGTGTACAGCAGGAGGAGGGAGAACACACAGTACAATGCGTCAATGCCACGACAGGGACCATTCTGTCTCCCCTCAACTGTAGTTGCTTTTGCGTCCAGAAATACAGTGGCGTTTACAACGGGGACAACGTCCCGCTGTTGGGAGTCTGTTGCCCCCGCACCCTCCTCGGCCTTCACCCCCTCTAATATACACTGAGAACATTGAGGCTCAAGGTGGTGCAGCAGACAAAGGCAGAGCTGTTCAACTGGACCAGATGTGCTCCCGAGATAGGTCAGAAGGAGCTGCATTAGCAAACTGCTGGAGCATTGGGCCAGTGTCACTCTAAACAGAGGCCCTGCCCCTGGCTCCACCCAGCGCCTGGAAGGCAGTTGCCAGGGGAAGGAGGGTCATGATTTCCCTGCAGTGAATGGGCCACTGTGTAGGGGTAAGGGGAGTGGTTTGCCTCGGCCCGTCACCACTCAGAACATGCGGTTTAGATTGTTTATTTTGATTATATAACCTCGACCGAAGGGTGAAGCCTAAGTTGAATTTTTTAAGTGAATGATTTCCCCAATATTTACATTCATTCTAAATGAGAAAAAGGCGTTTTTTTAAGTTATGTTCAATAAAAAGTGAAACAATTTTCACACTCTCAAAAATAGATTCTGGTTCTGCATGTCTAAAGGTTTCTTACAAATATTGTTTTCCAAGTTTGGCTCTATGTAGTAGTTACCCTCTTTCCCGTTGCTGGCGCTGTGTTTCTGCATGTTTTCATTAGTGTGGGCTAGGTCTACCAATCCTGGCCAATAATGTACACACATAGAAATGATTCATGCTGTAGGAGCAGCGGGGGCTATTAAGAGTTATACAAACATTAAAACAAACTCATCCGTGTGAAACAACAACAAACCAGCAGCTTGTCAGGGGTTAACTTTAAGATTTAAAGGGTGACCAGCAGTGGTTATGTTCACACACATTAACACACACACAAACATACCACCAGTGCCATGACAGAGAATGTCACTGCTGAGATGAGGATCCACAACCTAGAGGGAGAGAGAGAGAGAGCAAGGAAGAGAGAATAGAGAGAGAGCAAGGAAGAGAGAATAGAGAATAGAGAGAGACAGATAGACAGAGTATAGAGAGAGAAAGGAAAATATAATAAGAGTTAATACAGAGAAATAGATCCAATAAGCTCTAAAGTTATATCTTCTTGAGATTATTTAAAGGGTGTGGAGACATTGTCGAGAGGGTGCAGCAGAGTCTGAAGAGCATTTGGTTTGCAATAAGAGTTGTTCTAAAGCAGCATTACTCATTGCGCGGCTCGCAAGCCACATGCGGCTCGCCAAGCCTCTATTTGCGGCTCGCATGGCGGTAAAAATATACAGTGATATGATCATGCAGTGAATACAGATATTTAAAAAAACAATACAAACAATTATTTAAAAAATAAATCAACAGCGGCATTAAAAGGTGGAAATATAGGCTTGTCTAGAAAATATTTTTAAACTTGCTCGGCTCTACGCTGACAGCGGGGTTGCCAGATTGGCGGTTTTCCTGCATAACAAGAGAGAATGTGCTCTTTGGATGGACTTATTCTTATTAACTTATTCTTCAATAGCTTCCATGTTATGTGACCCAGTGTCTCCACATTATTCCAGAAAATAACACACAGTCACACAAGTCTTAATTTTCCTCTCAAAGTGCACCAGATTGATGCATTCCAGGTTAAAAGGTACCAAATTTTCTTCCGGGGGAGCATGCCCCCGGACCCCGCTAAGGACCGGGTTCCCTCCACAGTTTCACAAAATTCTGTGGGAAACACTGCTTCAGGGAGGACATATTATTAAGCAGGCATACTTATTTATGACTGGATTTATAGCTTTTGATACTTTGCTGTAAAAATGGCTCTCCTGTTGACGTCGTCCTGTCAGTGCGGCTCTCCTGAAAAAAATAGTGAATACCACTGTTCTAAAGGGTTCTGAGACAGAGTAAAACAGAACAGAGTGCAGATCTCACCTGATTCCAAAAGGCTCCCTCACTGTATACTTAATCTCATTGCCCAGCATCTGACTGATCTGTGAGGGCAAGAGACAGAGAGAGAGACACAGAGAGAGACAGAGAGAGAGACAGAGACAGAGAGAGAGGGGAAAGCAAATGATTAACATCAGGAAACATTTCACTCTCCGTCTTCACTTTGTTTGAATCTCATCCATTTGCCCGGATGAATGCAAAACAGATACAATATACAGGAGTTACTTTTCACAGTTTATACACCTCTGACGATGATGCAAGGAGGGCCATTTTGTATCTGTCCCAACACGCCCGTCCGCTTTGGGCTTCAGACTCACATGTGACTCTAGCCGCAGTGCACGATTGCCAATGATTGATCGGTAGATTGATGCAGCCTATGCTCTGACACACAACCGGGTTATTTCCTTGTATTGAGAAATGCAAAAACACATCCTGTGTTTGAAAGAAAATACACAAATAATAACCTACAGCTGAGGATGGAACTTATTTCCTCCTTAGATGAAAGCAGCAGCTGAAAACTACTAAAACTCTTAAAAGCTGCCTGCCAATAGCCCACACATAAATTAACAAGATTCATTAAGTATCTAACCATACCCAATCTAACCATCAGCCCAGCAAATGATATATCGGCATTGACCGCGCCCAAGTAATCATCAATTTACCATAAGCCAATTAAAAGCCCGGGAAATCCTGCCACACGTCAATAGAACGGCGTCAACTGAGACAGGGTCAATATACTTCATTATTCCCGTTTGAATTAAATTCAATTATCTACAAATCATTGAGTTAACGTATTGTCCCCGTTGTTGTCGGAATGTCATCCTATCCTTCCCCAGGGCCTAATTACTGGCTGCCGGAGACTTTGAAACACCGCCAGGGGCCCAAAGCACATATTAAAAGCCCACAAATATAAGGCCACAGGAGCAGCTGTGTGGTCACATGACTTGCTGATACATGGCATTTTGACATTGACTTCTTAAGCAGACCATTTAATCTGAAGGGATTAAGAAACGAGGCTGAGAAACAATCATAAAAAGCATACAATCTAAATTGGAGTAATTGCCTGAACAACTGGGGTGAGTGAATCAAAAAGAAAAGGTTAATCGTCTTTATTTTTTTGTGAATCATAGCCAGAAAAACAAAGCAGGGTCCAAATTCAACATCAGTTAATATAGATCCAGTGGATATATATAGATACCGATACTTGACTAGTCTGACAACAGATCAGTTGGTGCTGCAGTAACTAGTTAAACCTAATTGCTCTTTTGTTTGGGGAAGGGGAGAGGGTTACTGCCAGCTTTCACAGTGCTTTAGCTGGACTGGGAGTGATACAAAAAGCCCTCTATGTCGAGCAAGTGCATTGAATGTAACAAGACACCCGGTTAGAATCCCGTGATGAAGAAGGCTTTTATTTTTGCTTTTGGTCGATGTCAGCTCTGATCTAAGGCTGGTTCCGTTGGATGGCAAAATATTAGGATGGGGTCAAACTCAGTTTGTTCCTCCCTAGGGTGACCGTCGTTACAGGGACAGAACACAGTCCCAGAGAAAGTACAGAGACTACATCTGGTTTTACGCGTAAACAGATGCCAACTCAAGGACCAATGTACAATTACAGTGTAATTGTCTGCAGCCAGAAGAGCTTTCATTCATTTTCCAAGTATACAATGACATTTGTTTTTTGGGGATATTCTGGTCTAATTTCAATTCTGTAAAAAGTCATTTTCTGGTTGGCAGATTTGCCATAGTTCAAAAGGTTGTTTCCTGAATGAGGTACAAATTAATTAAAAATGAGGAGTAAATGTGAAGGAATAATTTATTGAATTGACCGAAACCATGAAAAGAACCGGCTTTCCCATCGTTCTCTACCAAAGGGGAATACTAACTGATAATTATTCTGAATCCTCCCATCGCATGATATGGAGAAGGTAAGCCACGTAATTGATTGATTTTTAAGTGAAAGAGTCTAAATAAATGACCAAAGTACCAAATACTTTGGTAATTTAATCTACAGCTGACCAATTAAACACCCAAAATATCCCCAACATGGAATGGAAATTGTGATAGAATTGCGTCAGTTTCACCCACCCGCAGTGTCCAGGTTTTTTTTTTTTTAATGGCATACATTTGCAGGGGGTAATCATGAAATATAGGGCTGAGACACATGACCTTTTCCGTCACGATAATAATGTCTGTTAGTCACCAAGCCTCTGGAAGGTTTGAGCTAAGCCTTGACAACCGACACCAGGAAGCTAGAGTATTTTGCTGGGCAGGAGCAGGCTATATGCCATGAGATCCTCCATAATGCTACAGTAAGTATGGAGTGGCTGCAGTAATCCAACACTATTAGCCTACAGGTAGCAGTTAACGGTTAACAGTTAAGCTTACAGCAACACATTTAAAGGCATGGGGAATTGATTTGCGGATACTATCGACTCGGTTTGCATGTGAACATGTATGTTGAACATGCATTTGCTTTCATTAATTTGCCTTTGGGGATTAGTGAAGTGTAATCTTATCTCTGCAAAAAACATACATTTATACATTCTATTACCAAAGTGCAACATTCATAAGAGCATATAGTTTTATGTTGTATGCTGGCCAAAATGTAGGTAAATATAAAACAGAAACACACAGAACGTGGGAGATTTATGTGAAAGTAGAATAAGGTATTTGAATATGGAGCAACTTCAACCAAGGATTGAAAGATTACAATTCAAGGTTATTTCTTAACATTTAGGAAAATATATAAACTTTTTTGCCTGAAATCCATATCACTGAAATCACGGTGCACATACATACATAATAAAAATACTGTTCATATAAATATTTATACTGTACACATCCATAACATACATACTGTACATACATACGCATGCATAGGAACCACGTTTGTTGATCTACTCTGTCTGGCTAAATAGATCCCTCCAGCCACACAACTGTCAGATGGCTGCCTCTGACGGGAACCCATAAATATTAATGACGGCCATGAGAAATGCACAACAGGAACCGGGCCTGAACCGAAGGCACAAGTCCGGTCCCGGGGGCTGTAGAGCGAGGAGGGAATAGGAAGAGGAAGAAAACACAAAGCCACAGTGCTTCGTCAGAGGAGTGAGCGCTGTGGTTCACACACCAGCACCCCAGCAACAAAGGGAACGTTTTTCTAAATAAGGACCCGCTGAAACGCGTCCCGTTTTAACTCTGAATCGTTAGAAAATCTCCTCCCAGTCAGGGAGAACAGACTCAATAGTGCTGATTAGTCACAATCATGGGTTGTAACTTTGATGATTGATCATCGTTTTAGTCACGTATCAAGTAGGAATATCAGATATATGCTGCTTAAAGCATTTAACATGAAAGCATTTGGTTGCACTTTTCTGCTTCACATCAACATCAAAGTGAATATAAATAACCAAGTAAAAACTTTTACTCTGCTGCTTATCAGACAAAGCGACTATTCATTTGTCTCTGGTAACTAGAGATGAGCTATTATCAGTGACACTCAATAAAATGAATGATTAGTGGATTACAAACGACATGTTAATTGCAGACCGTCTTAGATTTTAATCATGGATGTTGGATGGCTGGGGGCAACAATCTTAAAGTAGACAGTGCCTCTTCTCTTGGAGAGACACAACAATCGTCATCATCATCCTCACCAACATTATTACACGCTACCAGGTAAAACCAGTCACATGACCAAAGCTGTGCGGACAGCAGGTTGTAAAGTGTCAGCGGTCACCACCGTGACAACCAACAACAGACCATAATTCTGTCCTACCCGCTGGACCCTCGCGGCAGAACACACACGCGTGCTCCCAAGGACCGGCGCGGTCGCTCTTATCAGCACGCAGAGTGGACTGTTAACACAGGAAGACAGATGGGCAGAGGACTGCTGCAGCCCTTCCCGGCATTGTTTATAGAAGGGCCCCGGGCACCGACCCACCCCCCACCCCTCCAGCCCAACCCCTGTCATGCGGTCGCACGCGTTTAAGGGATGTGTGGTGGAAATCTGTGTTTTTATATTGAATTGAGAGACTGTAGTGCCGGTGCATCCGAGTCCGCCATTACCGGTGTTGTCCTCTGTCCTTGTATCCCCTCGTAAGGACTGGTCTAGAACCAAAACGCTGGAACTAATAAATGGGGTTGCGGTGTAAGCGGCCGAGTGGGGAAATGTTTTCATCGATACAGACACTCCACATGAATCATTTAGTGGCGTATGGAGGATATGGGCAGCCAACTATTCCTCTTCTATCCATCTCATGGCGATTGGAAAGAAACTAAACCATAGAGACTAAAGCCGGGAGGCAATGAAAGGGCTCCACTCCACTCCAAGGCGGGGTGGGTTAAAGAAGACAAACTCATGACCGAGAGATGAAAAACAGGAGCCGGCATCTCATTACTCCCCCTATTCTCTCCTCTCAGCTTCCCCTTCCTCTACATCATGCATTATTCAGAAATGTGAGAGCAGCCCTCCAATCTCTTGTACACTTGTCCTCAAAATGACATCGGAGATGGGAAAAGAAAACCGCAAACAAAGAGGGATCTGTGGAAGTGTGCCGTCATTATTTGTGTGTTCCTTGCCAATGTGCAGGCTGTGGATCTGTGATGAAGGAGCATGCCCTCTCCCAGTGGCTGTGTCCACATTAAATCAGAGGTGACGGGATATTAAAGAGGATGGGGACGTCCAGAAGGGGGCATCGCCAAGCGGAATGTAACCTCACAAAGGGGCCAATCACGTCACACACACTGACACACAATCACACACACACAATGAGTCAATATACCGGCTCGATGGTGGATTTTCCTATACGTATGAATTTAAGAAAAGGTAATGCATGTATGAATAATTAATGAAATCTGATGGATTTCTGTGAGCAAACATAAGTGTGCGAACGAGGATATAAATGATGAGGGACCTTGGAGCGGTGGACCTCGCCGTCGTCATCCTCTCCTCCCACGCCCAGGATCTTGCGTGTCTTCAGGCGGCTAACCAGGTCCGTCTGGCTGTGCTTCTTCATCAGTGGAGGGTGCTGCTTGTTGCTCATGGTGCACGGATCTAGAGCAGAGCAAAGACAAATGGTGAATGTACTGCATTTATATAGCGCTCTTCAAACCAGTGGCCACTTAACGTGCTTTACTTTGACTCATTAATGCACACATTTACACACCGACGTCAGTTAACCATGCAGGGCGACAGCCAGCTTGTCAGGAGCAGTCAGGGTGAGGTGTCTCACTCAGGGACACCTCGGCACTCAGCTATGAGGAGCCGGGGATCGAACTAGCAACCTTCCGGTTACTAGCCAACACCCCCTCCTGAGCCACATGCCGCACAGACTAGACAAATATCTACTTTTATACGAGTCAGATTTGAGTCAAATATATCATACAGACCTCCTTTATAAACCAAACTGAAACATTTAAACCAGAGTTTAATTATCCTGGCCCTGTGAAGCTTTGAGGGACGGCGGGAAGAAGTAGCAAAAAGTTGGAGGTCTGAAAGAAACATTCTGGGGCAGTGAGAGGGAAACCAAAGAGGATGAATTGTTTTTGAAGGATACAGGTCTGGTAGGAACTGTGGGGTTCATCTGGTCCTCTGGGGGAGAGAGGAGAGAGAGACAGAGACAGAGACAGAGAGAGGGGAGAGAGGGAGGGAGAGACAGAGAGGGGGAGAGAGAGAGGAAGAGGGGGAGAGAGAGTTCTACCCATCTCCTTTTAACTCTCCTGCAGGGCCTGACATGCGAAACATAATTATAGCAGAAGAGTCTGGATAATAGATGCCAGACAGATAAATAAAACATGTTTTCCCAGTCAAGCTGAGGAGAAGCATCCTCCAGGTACCCCGAGGGCCAGAGGTAGCTGCAGAGAGTTCATAAGTCACCACACACACACACACACACACACACACACACACACACACACACACACACACACACACTAATTCGAGCTAGCTGCACTGAAGTTCCTCACTGTTCAAAATCCATGAGGTCCCACTCAATATGAGAGCACACAGACAGACTGTGGTGTGAGACAGATTTCCAATGCGGGTCATGGGGGTACCAACCTGTGTTCCAGTTTCTGGACTAAACAGGCCTCACATGAGGGTCATTAATCTGCCCAAGCTACGTTTATATGGTCTCAAGATAGTCCACTGCTTGTTGCATTTCCTACAATAACTAGGAAGAACATTGGTCTCACATGGCCGTTATATCTGCATCATGAAGCCTGTAATCCAATTGCTTAAAGTATTCATGGGAGCGACTGTGGAGGACATAAGCAGTGATAAACAATGGCATGACTACGTAAGTAGTCACGCTGAGAAGAGAGAAGAGTCTCGTGATATTGACAGCAAAGCCCTAAAACATGAGAAGACGTTTGTGAAGAATTTGTTTCAGAATGATATGACGTTGGGCATGATTTCAGACACACAGACAGCACTTCAAATTGTTGTAACCATGCGAGATCTTTCTTCGTCCCACAGTCAAATGACAGTGGCAATTCATACAGGGTTGTGCAGAAACAACAACAGCATTTAGACTTAAAAGAAGCAGCAATAATACAAATATTTTTGCTTGTGTTATTGTTGAAAAGAGGAAGCAACATTACTGCACATAAATAATCTGCGCGTGTAGCTTGACGGAGCTGGTTGGTTTCAGTGTTCACAGTGCTGATTGCCTGGGGAAAGAAACCCTGCATCGGTCTCCACGTGACTGAGGCGGCGGCGCTTGCCAGACCGCAACCTTCCAACGCTGGGGTAGGCTCAGGTTCTGCAGCGAGGGGCGGGCGGTTCAAAGAGCGAGTTCAGCCAAACGCGCTGCTCTCTGCAGAGCGCTCCTGTCATGAGTGGAGCTGTGGCTACCTGTCTGAACGCTCTCTGCCGCTCCAGAGGAAAACCGCTGAAGGACCCTAAGGGAGACTCTGAACTTCTTCAGGAGCCTGAGGTGCTAACGAGGCTGCCTAGCACTTTCTCACCCGAGTGTCTGCGTGTGTTGAACACGTCAGGTCCTCTGTGTTGTGGACTCCCAGGTATTTAGAGCTGCTCCCTTTTGCACCATACACAGTGGCATTGATCCGCAGTGGTGTGTACGGTTTCTTTTGTTGTGCTCTCCTGAACTCCACAATCAGCTCCTTTGGCTGGGTGACATTTGTGAGGAGGCCGTTTGTCTGGCACCAGAGTGACAGCTCAGCCACTTCCTCCGGGAGGAAGGCACAGATGTAATCCTGTAATCAGCCTCCCAAAGCATTCAATGACGACTGAGCTCAGGACCACCGGTGGGTACTCATTCAGGCATGCTGGAGACACACTCTCAGGCACAGGGATAACAGTGAGGCGAACACCGGGTCGAGCTGATTAGCACGGGTCCTCAGTCCTTGCCTAGATACGCCATCTGGGCCTGCAGCCTTCCTGCCGTTTCACACTCGTCGGAGCCCACCCCGAGTCGTGCTCTGTCACAGAGAGTGGGCGCCCCTCCCCAGAGGTGGAACTCTCTCCAGCTGCTCTATAGCTCACCCGCACTAATCACCTGTTGGTATACCGGGAGTCCTTTAACAGACCCCCCTTCCCTCTGTTAAACTAGTGCATGACCAATGGTGCCAATTGACCAAGATAGAATCATAATATTGATCCGTAACAACAGCAGACCAATTAATTCGCTCTGCGACAAGGATTGTTATTGAAAAAGTGTGAGCGTTTTATGCCACAGATGCCTGTCTCTGTGGGCTGGTGAAGAACTGCTAGGTCTGACAGTGCCTTGGAACTATTGATCAGAGGTAATGAATAAAGCCCGGGTGGCTGATAGGAATAGGGAAATTGTTAAAAAGGACGACGGCATTGACTTCATTATAGGATTTGGTTCCCGGCTACGGAACAAACGAGAACATTTCGGCACATAGTATTTCCCGCCATGTGCTCTCAATACGTCCACCTGATGCATTCACTTAGATCAGATACCATTTTAGCACGGCCAAGTTCCATTCATTGGTTTAATTGGACTTCCTGGGGAGCATCAGCAACCGAAAGAACAAGCAAGATCAAGTGCAGAACAGAGAGCCTCTGGGTTTGAATGCGCTAAGGAGGTTAGCCTCCTACCAGTACGGCTCCATTAATCCGCTCATCCACACCGAGGGGAGCTAATGGTAAGGGCGTCTGAAACATTCCTCCATGAATATGCCTTGCACGCACAGAGTCTATTTGAAGTTCAGCAGAGTGTCATGAACATGTGTTGGGCCTTCTGTCGCTGAGTATGCCACATGCAGATCCCACGCGTCCAAACAGCACAGAGAAGCCAGGCTCTGCATCCTCTGTAGCATCTCTACCGCAGAACGACAGCCGCAGCCGTAGAAGGACAGGACAGGAGGAGCAGGGCAGTAATCCGGGGGAATCTCATGCACAACACACACACACCGACACACACACACACACACCGACTCCACAGAGGATTTTTTTTTTTTTTTGTTTCACAAATATAATGCCATTATGGCAAAGAAAAATAATTGACCTTGGGAGTTTTCTTGACTTCTTGACTTCCATCACGTCATTATAAACTGATTTCCGCTGTGGACCAGCAGTTATTACACATTTGAGTGAGACACTGGGTTGCAAACAGACCCACACCCAACCAAAAGAGGAAACACTGGTCCTCCATGAAAAGAAAGAATCGTTTTAGCACACCAACTCTGAGGCCTGTTTTAATGCCACGCTGTATTTGAAATGTAAATGTAGTAACGTCTCAATACTAAATAAATAACCCCAGTCATTCCCAGAATAAAGAAAAGCTGAAAACATAATATTATGGGATGCAGTGGTGGTCAAGGTAAGGAAAGAGGTGACGACACAAGTAAGACCGTCTATCTGCATCTTCAAAGCGGAAAAGATTCCTCCCAGATGCCAACACATGCACATCCGTCTCCCCGCTAGATGGAAAGGTCCTGATGCAGTTGCCTAGCAACACAGCTAATGGAACGGGGGCTTAGTTGTGATTGAAAATACTGTTGATGAGGTCTTTCCTCACATTCCCAGGCCGTCACTTTGCCGTTCTGCATAATGCCAGAGTGAGATAAGAAAAATAAAAGGCTTCAATCTGTATTCAGTCTGCTGGAGTGGAGGTGTGTGTTCGCAGGAACGGGCCAAGTGTGAAAACAACTCATTATTGGATTATTTCAAGGTTCATGGTTTTATAACCATTGCCTTGTGACGCATCCAAGGAATTAGTGTTGAATTGAAAGTGTTGAATTCAGTGATGAAATGCAAGGCCGTCAAAAGGTGTACGGATATTTTTACCGGTAATGATAGAGATACACAAACAGAGGGAATAGGGGTAATTCAAAGGAAGTAGCATAATAAATTATATAATTTCAAAACAAAGGGGTTTGATGGTATTGAACAGCAAAACATCCCTTAGTAGTAACATCCAACTCCTAGAACGAACGAGAAACAGCAACAGGGGACAATAAACTGGTGATGTTGTTTTGACAATCAATGGCGGTGTTCCCAAAAAACACTGTCATTGATTGTCAAAACAATCAATTGAAATAATTTTCTACAGAAATCAGTCTAAGGGTTACAATGAAAAGAACTTGAGTATTTCCTCTCCTTACAAGACCCTTGGGGTCACCTACACAAGCAGGTGATGACTAAGGCATCTCCAAGGGACACAGACTTCACAGGGCCCATACATTCATGAGGATTGTAAAACGGCTTCAATGGCTTTATGGAGAAATGTCTGCATGAGTCACAGAGGACTGATGACATACAAAGCCAGCTGTGGATGTAGTCAGTGGTCAAACCATGGGTTCCCTTTTTCTCTTTGACAAGATTAAGCATTGTCTTGGGCCGGATATGAGGATTAATCTGCTTGTGGTCCTTCCAAAGAAAAAGGGAAATGTACCTTCTGAGTTCAAGCGAACAGGGTTTAGTGAGAACTGAAATGTGCCCTCTGTTAAGGCTAACTGTGTAGCTGTAGGGAAATTTATCTACGGAAACAGCCATGGGTTGTTAATTAAGGAAAGCCTCTGCAGAATGAATAATTATAAAGAGCAATCCACATACATACATACATACACAAACAAATACACATAAAGATAAAAGATTGTAATTAAAATTATTGCCATGGGTGAAGCATAAAACAGCTTGCTGAGAAACCTTATTACAAAAGACCTTTGCCAGTTTCTCCTAATTTCTTGTTTCATTTTCTTGATCAAATGGAAAAATCCAACAGGAGCAGATAGACCGATAAGTATCTCTAACAGTGTTGGGTGAAAAAACAAAAGCTGGGGGGCTGAGACCAAGGATAGGGGTGAGAGGGTGAGCACAAGGACAGTGTTTTGCTCATAACAAAGCAGTCTCCATGGCCTAACCTGAGCAGCCAACGTTGGGTGGTTGGCCCGGTCAGAACAAAACAAACCACTGCTCGTTTGATTATATAACACCTTCCTTGGAGACAAGTCACCTAAATGTGGGGTTTGTCTGGATCATATCTTTCAAAAGTTTATAAAGTGCGGCAACTTAAAAAGAATGTCGTGAAATTGTTGAAATTGTTCCTAGTATTGGAACATCTCCATACGCCTCCAGTCTGCAGGCTTAGCGTTCAGTGAAATCCTGAGAGCTGATCGGAAACACAACCTCGGACTCGAGTCCAATAAAAGAGTACTAAAATAAAACAGAGACTTATTCGGATGCTTGACAGTCCAGAGGAATTACTTCCAGCAGATGGTGTAGTATCTGGGTTTATTTGCGCCTAGCCTTTTACTATATACAAACGCGTTGTTCTATACTTTTAGGTGGAAAAAAAATGAATCCCTCCCTGAGGCAAAGCAGACCACCTTGTCGTGGCCCGAGTGGCAGAGCTCCGCAGAAGAGGACAGACACAAGGCCGTCTGGGGGGGGAAATGGCATCGGCTTGTCAACGCTACATTATGGTGTTTAGCTAAACACTGCTGAATCCACTTTCCCTGCAATAAACCACACAAAATTATAATATTTTGATCAGGGACTTCCCCAGCCTTATTCTTCTCGTGGCAGCAGAAGACCGAATTCTGCTGTTGTTAATCGACTCCTGTGTTAATGATGCACAGGACAGTGTTGGCCTGGTCTTTGCTCAGCAACACTACGCCTGTTTAATAGCGAGCCAGACAGTTATTGCGAGGGCTTGTAGGCAAGCAAACAGATCCAATTTAGTGGAAGGCTTTAGGACGTTAATAACTTCATCAGGCATGTCCTTTATTCATTCAGCTCATTAGTGTGGAGGATTTAATCAGAAAAAATGTGTCTGAGTAACGGACGTCACGCACCGCAGCCCCCAAAAGCCCCGGGGCGCATCTGGAGGCGACTAAGAGGCACATCCGTACACTCCTCACCTGTTGGCGGGCCAGAGAACATCCCGTGCCAATTCCCCACACTCATGAACAATGGCTTCCCGAGCCTTCACAGGAGCTTAGCTGGATGGATGACGCCGACGACGGGACTAGTGTTGATGACACGGCAGCCCAGCTGGTAGTTTTCAACACCACCACTCCCGCCTCACCGCCCGGCCACCCCCGCTGAGCCCTCACCCCGGGGGGGGGGGGGGGGGGGGGGGGGGGGGCCTCCTGACTTTGAACACCTCTTCCGGCATGTCAGTCCAGCTCAAGATTAAAGCAATGTCGTACACCTCAATGTACAGCTCAATACAGCAAATGTTGCAATTGTTTCATGTTGTTGTTGTATAGATATAATGGATTCTTTGTGACTGCCGGGGATGAAATATCGCTTAATTGCTTTACCGTGTTGAGACTGGCCCTGCCGAGCGCAAATAGCAACCCAGATAAGCAGAGAGGAAGATGTGTTAATTATGAGGGTTAGTCTACTTAAAAACTGTGAGGTGATAGCACTGTAGCAAGTTATTTACAAGTGTTGCCGTTTAGCAAAGAACTATTGGAATTGCTCCAACATTAGACACTTGGATTTGGATTATAGTAATTTCAAAAAGCTAACGTGAATGCCGTTTCAGATGGGCCGGTGCCAAATGCACTACTAAATGTAGGCGACGACTACTTCCAGTGGATTCGGACTAGCCAAGAGTAGCGCTACGTAGCCACCCCTGCCGCCGCAGCTGCGTCTGAGTGGGCCGCCTGTGATTGTTTGTGGTTTCCATCATGTTTGAGCTACAGCTCCCCACGGCTGGTCCACTAAACAGCTAGCGTGGGACCGGCTGGGGCTGGGATGAGGTAAAACACAAGTGACACTTCCTGCACACACACAGCTGGGAGGTGATTCATCCTCACTACAAGACAGAGGCCCCCCCGAGAGGTAAAGGCACACGCACCTACACAACACAGGCCCACAGGGGAGAGGAGGTGAGAGAAGAAATCACCATTCTAATCCTGCACGTTGGGGACCACTGGTAGAGGTGTGAAGACGCAGAACTCGGCCTTCTCCTTCTCTGCCGTGAACAACAAAACCGAGCCGGGTGCCATCGACAGGAAGGTAGAATCATTGCCACACAAACACACACATGCAGCCATAATTACATTATATATCTGGTATTATTTTAAGCTCATGAGCAATAACATAATAGCAGCCTCACAGCGAGAGTGGAAAAATAATAATACAGGCTTAGTGTGTGTGTGAAGTCAATCCGTCAAGGGCTGTAGACAGAAGACCTTATTGTTGGGCAAATTCTACCCAGGACACTAGAGGGCTGGGAGATTAGTGCATACATTCAGGGAATGTATCTGTGCTACTACCGTATGATTGATTACCAGTGTTATTGTCCGTTGGGCTCGGCTAGCAAAGCGAACACCCCGTGGTGATTAACTAGAGGTTCAGGCATCAGGAGAGGTCAGATGTTGGTTGCCATTGGTAACAGCCAGTGAAAGTCTCATTATTCATTGATTTAATGAGAATTTAATGATGCGGAACACATTGGGTTTTTTTGTGAGGGTGGAAACTTTTTTTTTTTTAACATAGGGCCGCTTCACAAGTGGGAGAAAACCAGGTGTAGCACATAGCATGGGCCTGTTTGACTTTACCCTTCTATTGACCACCTGTGAAAAGGGTCCATTAGATTCCAGTGTCTCAAATTTCTGGGGTAAAACAAGCAAACTGACAAGATTCCTGTGTATGAGAAAATTCCTGGGCTAATCGAACCCTGACTCCGTATAAGGATGTTCACGTGTTGTGTGCATTAACACTTCAGCGCCAGGGTATTCAGAATAGGGGACTATTCTTCTTCATCATACTTTAAAAGAGCCCAACGTGAGGAATTATAATAGCCTGCTTGGTTTGACAATAACGAAGAACAAAATTAACTCATTTTGTAGAAACCTGAAACAATGAATAATTACTCTGAATTTCTAAAGCGTTAAGCAGCAAATGGTTGGTAATTGTACTTTGAAACATTGTGAAGCAATTTGATTGGATTTGTGATGATTCATTCACAGTTTAATCCTTTCAGCACTCAATAATAATAATAATAATAATAATAATAATAATAATAATAATAATAATAGCAAGGCATTGGTGCATAGCTGTCTACTAGTAGTAGAGCTGTATCATAGGCCATTACTATTGCATCAAGATGAAAAGTTCCACTACTATTTTTAGACTAATGGGTAACCCAAGGCTGGACATGTTGACAAGTCCATGGCCATAAAACTCTGGAAGCTCATTTCAGATAGAATCTGGTCCACGAGTGCGTGACCACACACACATTAGTGTGAAACCTAGAGATAACCTGGAACAACAGGTGTCATGCTAAAAAAGGCGACTTTAATGGAAGCATGACAAATCACAATATGTTGGACAACAGTCCAATAACAATAGTCCCTCTAAAACAGGCAGCATCGATAACAGAAAGGGTGCCTTTAAAAGCACTCAAAATGGATTCCTGCCTGCGAGCGTGTGGTGGGTTCAAAGCGAAGCAGAGATCTAGGCCTAATAAAGTAATAAGGATATGCTACTTCAATATGGGCACATCTGTGGTACAACACACTTAACAGTTGTACATCGAGTACAGGATGTTTGGTTCCCATCATGAACACAAATATACACACAGATGGGCGAGCACGATTTCATCCATCAACTGAATATCAGTGAAGTACAACCAGTGCAATGAGCATTCGAGCATTGTAAGCATGAACTCTAAAGACATTAGCTGATAAATGGATATAATTCCTTGATCGTTCCATTTGTTCTATTTGAGCATTATCAACCAAAACAAATTCTAATACCAATTTACCCAAACTAGGGTATACACTGCCTTTATAGTTTCACTCTACTAGGTCCAATTATAATCAGGTTGCGCAAAACACCACCACAAGTGTTATCTTAGCTGAGTACCCTCTTCAGTTTAATGGAGGATAATTTACAACTGCCATTATTTGTTCAGCCTCCTCTTCAATGGCTTTGAAATTCAGAATTTCTTGTAAAAGTGCCACAAGCTCGAATGACAGGCCAAGACAAACCTGCATCGGCTTCACTCCCTTGACACCAACTGACGGCAGAGAGTGGAGCATCTCGACCCCCCTGGGAGCGACACAAGCCGCCTGTTGACAGTCGATTCTAGGGTCTGCAGTACCTGCTAACCTGGACAACGTCCAGCTCCTTACAAACCCTCCCCGAGCCGCCATCTTCTCAATTATGTCAGACTCCCCGTCTGCTGGCTGGCCGCACGCTGCTTCGTAATCCCCTACGAAGCGGTTTGAGTCTAGGCGGGCAGTTGAAGGAGAAAATACTAGCCAGTTCAGGCATTCAACCGTAGTGGCGTCAGCAGGCAAGTTCATCATAATAGGATCGACGGGAGAGTTTGACTGTCAATGAAAACCGACCGCTCACTGTAGATATAAACCGTCCGGTGACCTTCTACTGCGAAACGCTGTCGAAGATGCCGAGGATTCAGAAAACAAGTCGTTGTTTGCTAATGAACCCGGTTTACTAAACGGACACCTGGTTGCTAGGCGACCAGTTGGACGACATAGGGCCTTCGAACGAGGGCACACTTGGCACGACGGCAACGATTTAATTTCCTCGCCAAATGCGAAAAACCCTGGCTGAGAATATGATACGAGTCCCCTGGCTTGGCGTGCAGGACGCATCGCATTAGTGCCTTTAGTCTCACTCATGTCAACGCTAGTTAAAGATTCACATTTCCCTTTTAAGACTGAACTGAGGGTTTCCTTTACAGTGGTACACACGTAAAGTTATTACTATATGCGGTATATATATAGATCTCTTATGGCTCAGAGAAAACAAATCTGACAAGGTTAACGTTTGTTCAGGTGCATAGGCATACAGATTGACAGATTACTCTGCTGTTACTGATACCAGCCAGACTCTTGAACTTCGTTGGAAAGCGCATGAGTGTCCGTACATCTTCGATGAGAGCACTATGGTTTAAATCTAATTACATTCATGTGTACATTAATTACGATAAAGTCCCTATAATTATAAAAATGAAACATAGATATTTCAATCGGATGAACCTTGATGAAAGGACATATCCCTCTCAATTCTAAGGCAATGTAATGAGACACTTTGGCAATGAAACAATCACACCTTGAGCCTGAGCATCTTTGGTCATGGAGTGTTTGTCTTATTGGAAGCATGGCCATGTTGGGAGGCAGTGGAATACTTTTGCCTCCCTGAGCCCCTCTCTTGTCTGGTAGTTTCTAGGTTAAGGAGGACCTGGAGGACGAGCCCACAAAGGCAATTTCCACACACCGATGTGTTGTGTTGCTCTAAATGAAATGAGGTTAGATAGATTCAAAGACCCGTATTAACACAAAGCATACAGATTTTTCTGTTTTGGCTCAATTTGCAACCAGAGTTTCCCAAATGACCAATTAAGATGTTGAACAACATCTGTCAACATCAAATAGTTAAAGTGGTTGAGTGGTCTTTAGGTGTAGTTGGAAGTGCCACAACACGTGTTTTCATATCTAATTCCGATTGCAATCTCTGCCCTGTTCAATCCCTGTGGGATGATGGAGGGAAAAAAAACATCATCCCACATTCCTGGTTTGCAGAACAATGTTGTACACCACCAAAAAACGTGAACACCTGCGCAAAGGGTTCTGCTCACATATTATTGGGATCTCCATACACCCCTCCCCCCTCTCCCACTGCAAATAATCAAAGGTTATGGACGACAAAAAATCAATAGCAGAGGCATCTGTTATTTGCTTTGTCTGATCAACGGAGGCGATGTCCTCATCACGGTGTGCAGGTAACCCACACAACAAGACCAAACAAGGAAGTATTGGGCTATGAACTGCGACATGCCTAGTTCGAACCTGCCTCAACTATCCCTTTTCTCTGCTTATGAGATGCATTGAATGATCGCAAGACAGAATTGATTTATTCATTCGGTTTTAAAAGCCCCTTTCCTGTGGCTCAGAAGAAAATAAAAAAAAGGTGTGAAAAACGTGACGCATGTTCAGGTGGGTGGGCAGAAAGGACGGCTTCCCATACTGATGACTTTATTATAAATACTGGCTCACACTCCTGTGTGTATGTGCAAGTTCAATGAAAGAAAATACAATTGCATTGCTAGCTCCACCTGCATTCACTGCCTAGGCAACATTAACAATTTCAGTCAGACAAAGCATCAAAGAGGACTGCATTCTTGTTCTGCTACGGTAGAAATCAATAGTGCCTCATTCCTAATCAGACCTGTTTGTATTCCCTGAATGCCTGATAGCCATCTTAAAATATCTGCCACGTACAACCAAAACACAACCTCTTAGCAATACATTATCACTGATTTTTCATTGCCACCCAGATTGTCAACACTTAAATCCTGATCATTGTATGCAAATTGACTGAGATTGAGTATCTGGTTAAGTGCTTTACAATGCTGATATGAGGGGCTTGCAGTCTTTGTTTACACTCATATCTTGCTAATCAGGTTATTTTCTTTTCACTCAATGAGTGGAGGAGGTCTGAGGGCTCAGTAGTGTTTACATGGAAACAACCAGGTGGGAAAGAGCCTAAGAGAAAGCAGCCACTGCATGGCTTTACAGGGATAATCAGGAGGAGCTAGGCTTTCCTTTGTTACCTTGGCATGGACATGTTTAAGGTGATATTGTGGGAATTAGGGTGTTGCTGATTAGACTAAAAGTTTTGACACAGTGGAACCCTATCTCATCAAAGTGCAGTGGACCCTGGCCTATTAAAGTGCAGTGGAACCTATAAGCACTAAAGTGCAGTGGAACTTTCTTTGATACATCAAAGTGCAGTGGAACCCTGACCCATCAAAGTGCAGTGGAACCCTGACCCATCGGAGCGCAGTGGAACCCTGACCCATCGGAGCGTAGTGGAACCCTGACCCATCGGAGTGCAGTGGAACCCTGACCCATCGGAGCGCAGTGGAACCCTAACACATCGGAGCGCAGTGGAACCTTGACCCATCAGAGTGCAGTGGAACTGAATATCCAGACAGACATTCAGAAATACATTCCTTTGAAGACATTACCATAACACGCGGTACGCGCAATAATTTCCAAACGCTACCGAAGCAAACGGCAGACACATTAGCAGCCGCGCAGAGCAGCCTACCCCCCCCAGGACAGTGGGAGCCCAACGTGAGAGATGAACCACTGCTGCTCCAGTCCTCCCAGCAGCAGGAGGTCTATTAAGGGAGGGAAAATGCCGTCCTGACTTGAACAAGTCATGGAACAAGTCAACATTGAAATACATTGTTGTTTATGTGGTTCGCAGTCACAAACTATGTGACCTACATTACGTGAGGACATGCATATTGCATTACCCACATAATAGTTAACCGTTAGCAAACACGTATCCGTTGATCGTTTATGTGTGGTTTTATATGTTTGTCAACACATTATATCGAGTCAAGTCAGGGGTTTGGAGGCAAAAATGAATGATTCATAAAAATATTTGATTGGATACTTTTCACACTGGACTAAATGCCTTATTTGTCACGGTTCTCTGTCTGATATTCTTTCACCATCTCTGGTGTTCAGAAAAACACACCTTTTCCATGTTTTGCATGCGGCAGTGCAGACTTCAGATGCGTCACAATGACTGGTGTAATAAATACGTTCATGCTTCACTCAAGCTACCCGATAAAAAGAAGATATGTGAAAAATCGATAAAAATTGTCCCTCTAGTTGTTTAACCATTTAGATACTTTCCACTGAGAGCAGGGCAGCAGCACTACATTATAATACACTGCAGTGTTTTAAAACTCTTTAGTCGGTACTCGGGCCTACTCAGTCCTACTGTGCTATGAGTGGAAGCCTCTGCTTCGAGCTTCTCTGGCGCTTGCCCAGGCATAAACACTATGCTGTTGTACGGTGTACCAGTCATGACAACGTTTGACCTGGCATTCAAATGCCCGGGCATAGTAACACAGCACTGAAAGGGTACTTTGTCCAAAATGAGCAACGTTAGGAGAAATGTGACACCACATCTCCAAGAACATAACAATAAAATGATGGCTCACATGACCATGCAGAACGAGGGACTAAATTGGAAGGCAAATAAAAGTGTGACTTACAGGGTCGAAAGGCTCGCAGGCAAAGAGGGATGAGGGGTTTGCGCCTAGCTCCTAACCCCTGCTGCTGGTAACTCTAAACCCCCGGTTCTTTGCTTGGAACCTGTCAAGAAGATGAAGGTCAAATCGTATTAGAAAACATATTCCAAAAACCTGGTCAAATACTACAGTACCCCAGCAGAAATCCACTATTTTTGTTGCGAAAGGGGATGGACAAGATGGCCTTAGTCTAATGTCTTCCCTTCCACATTGGTTGCCAAGCTACACACCATGACCACACACGTCAGGTGGAATATAGGAAATCAAAGTATTCTCGGAAGATGTGGAAGGCGGCGAAACACAACACCTGCCACTGCCTGAGGGGATACTTTTGGATCCAGACATTTCTTTCCCCTTCACTACACATCGACAATTCAATTGCTCATCTCTAGCAGAATTGTGGCCCCATCCTCTCGACACCCTAGCCAGCGAGTAAAGATTGGTGACCCTGGGAGTGCAATGAAACGCCAATATCTACAAAGAAAGCCGATCAACACATCACATAGTCTGTGACTCCCATTGTGGTGAAGGCAGAGGCACATCTGCCTCAGCCTCTGCCTCATCCCACCGCTGAGACACACTAGCACGCCCGCCATGCCAAGGTAATGAGTCAAAAGAGGAACGGGGGATAGAGCCTTCCTCTGTAATGGGACCGCTGCTGGCCATAGCCCCCAGAGAGAAGATGAGAGATAAACCAAAAAAAACATATATAGCCAAGTAAAGCATTCCTTGGCTGAATAAAACGTGTCTGTTGCCATATTTCTGTTTGGCTCAAAATAACACAATTGGCTTTGTTGTTTTCAAGAAAATTGGAAAAAAAACTAGGAGTTCAAAGACGTGCCGTTGACACGATGTGGACACGTGACTAGTAACCGGTCCTCTTCGTCTCATCGAGAAAACAAGATGCAGAATAGAAAGGAGCCAGCCTTCTAAGAACCATGATGGTCAGTGAAGTGCTGTGGCCTACCGTGTCTCAGCTCAGACCCAAAAACGTCTCAGCTCAAGTGATAAGTTTACATTGTAAGGACCCAATTGTCTGTCACATTGTAAATAGCTCCAGACAGGCCAGACTTCAAGGTCTTCGTGCAGTCGGAGATGGCTAGTGAGAAGGAATGCTACTTATTCGCCTCGCGATTAAAAGTTAAAAAGGGAGTCACCATCTGTTTGGGCTCGCCCACCTGCTGAATGCAGGGACCCCCCAGAGCTTTGTGGGAGATGGCCGACAGCTAGGCTCTCTCCTACACATTTTTTTAAATAACTTCTTCAACCCTGACTGAAAGGTACTGTAGGTTAGATTCATAGCATCGACTGAGAGAGCGCTGAATAGAGCAGGAGAGAGATCGATTTTGAGGCTTAACACAAAAATAGTTTCCGCCATCGCTCCCTCTACGTTACTCAGCCATTTAGAAATGTTGTACACCTGTGATTGAATTCTGAATTGGCTTATACAGAGGAAGGCAAGGTCAATTTGAAAACAGATATTCTCACGGAACATTTCATTCACTAACATCCTACGGCTGGCCTATGCATTTCCAAAAAATGACTAATTATTAATCTTAAATTATATCTATAGATAACTGGTTATAATTGGTTCTTCAATGCATATTCGACAAGATACATTTGGAGGTGCTTGAGAGACTAGTCAAAATAATGTTTAATTGAGAAGCCAATAGTTCTTACAAATCAACTATGTCTACCTCAGCATTGAGAATGAGCTGATCAGAACTATAGCTACTCTAATGGCTGTTATTTGTTTTATTCCATTAGTGATGGTTCCATTGTCTGACGTTAAACATAAGAAAGGAAAGGAAACTCAATTTGAAGTATCTTTAAAACAGACGTCTACCAAACAGCTACTCATCCATTCTATAATATTGACACAATGCACCAATTCGGTCACCATGGGCACCCAAGACATACAAATCTTTAATTCGCTTTCCATTAGTTGGTCCAATTAGTATAACTTTGGCAACTGCATAGTCGTTAAGGATTGCAGAGGATAGATCCAAAAGATGACAACTCAGCTAAAATCTCGATAATTTGAAGAAAGAAGCTTTGAAAGCAACTTTGTATCTTTGGTATTACGATCATCTTGTTTGTCATTTGACCATCCATATATGTGAATACAACATTTACAGGAACATATTGTCAGCAATGTTGAGCAAATAAAAACAATTATAAGCTATAAATATATTTTTGTTATTTTAGTTTTTTGTAAACATTAAAACATGTTTGTTACTGTTCTTCAAATGGTGTTGGCCTATATGGTTATAAAAGAGTAGGCATATGTGGAGTGGTGCCGGGTGCTTCTATCTCGAAAAAAACACCCACGTCTGACAACAAGCAGATACCCACACACCATCTTATAGTACTATATCAAGCATCTCACCACTTTCATCTCTGTAAGGTATAGATAGTACTCTCGCTTTCTTAGCTTACAAGTGATGCGGGTTTTTTTGCCATTCTTTCAGTCTGCTCTTCACTTGAAAGTCTGTGTGAAAAGGCGTTTCTTGTGGTTATTCAAGCTCCTCTGAAACTGTTGCTGCAAACAAAGTCCTCTTGCAGCTCTGACAGCTCCCGCGTTTTACACCCTCCGAAATGTCAGTAATCGCTACAGGACATACACACGCACACGCACAAGAATACATGCGTTGTTTATTAAAAATAAAGCTTAAGGAAGAAGCCTCTTTTGAAATAGTTTTGAATTGACACAATTCGCAGTTATATGTTTAAGTCAAAGACCGATTTTATCTTTCTTCACTCCCACATTCAGTTGCGAAACATGAGAACTTGGAAGAACGTTACAGATGTTAAAACCCCTTCTCTAATAGCCTAGGTTCAGGAGAATAAACATGTTTTCTGGATTACGCTGTAACTTTGTATCCTAATTGGGTTGGCTGAGTGATTGGTGGGGGCTTAAACGTGCGTCAATTGTTAAATTGGTCGTTTAAATTCAATTCAGTGTTGGTTTAATCTCGCATAGCCAAGCACATGTCTCAAACAAAAGTAGGACCTAATAGAAATACATTGTCGATAGATATTTGAATATAGCAAAGATTAACCTCCTGCAACGTGTTTTGTAACACGTTTGTCATAAATAGCTTACTAACTTTCTAAGACCTTTAATATATATTAAAAAAAAACAATTCAACAAGTCATGCGTCTAGTCCGCACCAAAATCAAGGTCTGGTGGAAGCTATCACGAACGAGTGTCAAAAGCGAATACAATTTAAAAAAAACTGAAACAACTTACGAAGCAGGAGCTAGAATTGCAGTTTTAGTCCAGGGAAGTGAGCGCGTAGAAGCGTGTTTCAAGCGCGCACATTTGATAGGTTTAACATCGCTCCGCTGAGTGCTTCAAACCTCGGTCAGCAAACAATCCGATGGAGCTCCGCCGCTGGGCTACCGTAAAGACATGCGCACTCCTAAACGCGCACATGGACATTTGGACATTTACCGTAACTTGTAGGTACTAGGTATTATAGCCGCTTTAATTTTTTCTGAGGAACGATCTTGTTTATAGTTTTTATGCAAAGCCATTAACCAACTGTAAACTCTTTCGCAAATGCATGGTAATACATTAAGGTGTCAAAGATTAAGCCGTCAACGTGTGGCATGACATCGATGAAAACATTTCCTTCAGATAGTCCACATTTCATTTGAGGCTTAGCAACAGACAACATATATGAACTGTGTGCCAAGCTTTAGGAATAAGCATAGAGGCATGGCAGGTATGACATTATTTTCACGCACACTCACGGCTGTCAAATTTGCTACTTATTCATTCCATGCCCCACGAATCCAATCTGACATCATAGCCTTCACCGATTTTCCAAAACCGTGTGTTTGTGTGTGTGTGTGTGTGTGTCTCCTTCGCTGTGTTCCATGCGTATTTCCCTCCAATCGCGTGTACAACCAATCAGTAGTCAAACAATCAAACAAACAAACAAACAAACAGTGTAGATGAGCGCACTAGGCTTTAAATGAAAGCCTAAATGATGCCTGGCTCTTATCAGCTCCCCTCCTATAGCCATTAAAGCTCTTTAACAGCATACATCTTGTTATGACACAGACTGCTAACAGAGCTTAGTATTTATTTTTGATGTATTTATTCGTTGTTTGCTTCAAATGTGTTGTTATTGGTTTCAATATCACATACTGCAAAATGTAATGGCCCATTCTCTTTAAGACAACAAAGACATCACTCTGCTTTACTCTTCTCTTATGCAGACATTTAGTTTAACCCCCCCCCCCCCACACACACACACACACACACACACACACACACAGAGAAAGCAGCTGGAGCTTAGACTGAAGCAACTATATATTGTTGTTTGTAGTGGATGGAAGGTTTTAACTTAGTCTTAACTTAGCCTATTTTTTTTACCAACTGTAAAATCGTTCCCAAATGCATCGTAATACATATTAAGCTTTCTAAGATAAGCCATCAACGTGTGACATGCCAAAGAAATCGACATTTCAGATAGCCTACAATTCCCTTCATCTCCCATCAAGCTTAGCAGCAGACAACATAAATGAACTGTGTGCCAAGCTCTAGGAATGAGCTGAGAGTATGACGGCATTATTTTCACACACACTCACGCCTGTCAAAACACATTCAATCCAGCCGCAGGAATCCAATCCAACATCATGGATGTTTACATCTAGATGTAGGCCATTAAAGAGCTTTCTTATCATTCTGTGTCATAACAAAATGGAGGCTATTAAAGAACTCTCTTATCAGTCTGTGTCATAACAATATCTGGGCTATTTAAGAGCTTAAATGGCTATAGGATGGGAGCGGATAAGAGACAGGAATAATTGAGTGTGCACAACCACTGCCCTGTGTGGTGGGGGGTGTAGGCGGTGGTCATCATCATAACTGGAAGGAAAGGACAACACCGTCAATGATGATGAGACGGTCTTCCTTTGAAACCGTGGCAGTTAGCACCCACCGCAGCCACTAATGGCGAGCCAAGCGTCAGGGAATAACGGAGGAGGTATCTGGGGACCAGGAACAAACCATTTGTTCTATTATACAAGCAGATGCTGAGGGGAGAAGCCTAATGATGATCAAACCACCGTTCGGTGTACATTTTCTCCCTGTGCATAAAGTTTCCGGGCCCCTGAGATATAGGTCTTTGTGTTTCCTTTGGTACTATAGCCTATTCCTTGCTTTCATCTCTAAACCATGCCGTGATGTACTGATATGGTAATGCTGGCTGTTGTCAGTCTTCAGCATTTGCCTTCAGACAGAGAGAGGACAAGGGTTAGTGGGGGCTCTCGAGAGACCCTAACCAGCTGGGCCCTGGGTCTGTCTGTTTATCCACCTGGGACAATTGCGGTCCCCCAGTCCCCCTCCCTCGAAGGGCCAGCTGTGGGTATTTATTTCAAGCGTTATTAAAATGCAGTGGCGTATTTTCTTTCATATGTCTCTCTCGCCTAGATCTGAGTTCACTATTTTCATTTATTCAAATTAAAACCTTGGAGTACATCATGTAGTCATTCCTGTTCAATAATATGGCCTGTAGACATGGGGAAATATTGCTGTACACGTGAAGGGAAGGGGATTGCTAGAAAGCAACATTGAGTAAAGAAGGGTCAGGAATAACACCTGAAACATTAACTTTTAATTTTGCTGTATCCTATATGTTAGCAGCATACCAAACCTATGTGTTGTATTAAAATACAAAGCTTTGGTATTTACAAAGGGCACGCAGAACTCTGGCGGGGATGAAACTATAAAGTATCTAATCTGGTCTCCTTACAGTAGGCCCGACAGTGACATTGGTTCATTCCACGTTTGATTAAATGTCATCTCAAGTCGTGCCATCTTATATTAAGGAACACATAGCCCTTGTTGTTCTGGGAGACAATCAGGCTTAGTGACCCATCGTGTTGCTCTAATGAATATTCGAGAGCATCTTCGTGCCTGATCTTACCGGAGAACATGGAGCTATATATAGAACTATAGTGTTTGTTTGATGTCAACCAGCATTTGGCCCATGGTGTGAAATTAGAGATGAAAGAGGGAACATGGTGTCCGGCCGGCTGCTTTGTGTAGGGTGTCAATAGGTCGGGCTTATCAGAAAACTCCATTAAAAAACAGGTGACTAATTCATCCTATCTTGTGTCGGGAGGAAGGGGAGGTCATTATTAATTTGACTTAACGCACAAACACCTGAGCATCCTGCGGACGTTATGACACCCGTCTCTGATACGCAATGATTTACGAGCAATAAAATGCTATCCTCAACCAAGGAACCGATTTAATTGCCACCCGCCTGTTTCTTGGTGCTTGGAAACGGCGCTGAATGCAGGCCTCGTCGTTAATGCGTCATAGGCAACACTTTCCCTTGGGGGACAGTGCACGACTCATGGCTATATGATGTCCTGACTCTTGGTGGTTAGGGTACATGCTGCTTACCTGGAGGAATCGGCGCAGAAAACAACTTATTTGACAGCTGATTCAAGCCCTCTCCTCTCCTCCCATCATTGGTAGCCTATAGGCTATCCCGCATTAAACACTAGGGCCCTCCATGCCTCTAAATATCATTCAGCGGGACATTGCAGAGATTTTTTGCCCTGTTTCATTGATAACATACAAGACAGGCAGCCTTCTAGCGTCAGGAGAATTTCCTCCTTTGGCTAGAAGGAGTCTGATGTCATAAAATGGAGATAATCAACTCAGGATATGAAATTTTGGGTGGATGGATATTTCTGTAGAATGGTGTCACAAGAGCAGCCTTCAGAAATCCAATAGAACAATAAAGTAGGAGGTAAAGTAAAAAAGGCATGATGTGAAGAATAATTTAACAAGCCGTTGGGAAATTTGCGAGAAAGTTGAGTATATTACTAGACCTACAACCCATATCAAAATGAACGTTTAATTAAACCTAATCAGGAAGTACACAATTAGAAGGATATTCTTACAACAAAGCCTCCATTTTAAATGTATGTTTTCAGCTTGAGTACGAACCACCTTATAATAAAAAGTATTAACCTCACGATAAAAAATGCAATCACTGTGTGTCAAGGCGAGCTCATCCTTGAGTCCTGTTTCACTCAATAATCACTTTTTGTCAGGATATCATGCTCAGCAGGGGCTGAGCCAATAACAGTCCATCCAAGATGTGTTCCGGAAGATGCCTGGGTCGATTCACTCCTTGTGTCCATCTGACAGCCAGGCCAGTGTATTGACGCCAAACGTGGGAGTATCAAGAGTATCAAAAGTATTTTCTCTATTTTCGTTCTGCTGCTGAACTAAAATTGTGAGGCCCCAAGACTGAACAAGAACGTGTGGTTAGGCAGAAGACAGAAACTTCCTTCACACACACACACCCACACCCACGCCCACACCCACACACACACACACACCCACGCCCACACCCACACACACACACACACACACACACACACTATGTAGCAGAAGCTGTTTTTCTTGGGGAGGGGGGGTGTTGGATCGGATGAGGGTGTCTGTATCTCTGGAATATCACACCTAGTGCTTGGTGCAAAGCCAATCCAAACATCCCCCTCCTTTCTGACAGTGCTGCTGCTGCGGTGGTGGAATAGTCATTCAGAAGTCTTAGCTGAACAACTTCTGCTGCTTGGGGTCAGGTGTTAAGCGTGCTTGGAGGAGCAGCTGAAGGCTACCGCACAATGAAGTCAGGTAGAATATCACTCACAGGAAACGACAAGATACTTTGGATGTTACTGTACGCTCAGCATTGTATCTGAATGTTCATGGCACCCTTGAAGACACATTGAGTTAAAAAGAAAGACAGTAGGGAAATTGACTGCATTATGAACATATGGATAGCCTGTATATTAAAACCTTTCTATCACAAAAACAATTTAGACATCATGTGGTAAGTATCCAAGTATTGTAGCGTGTAGGACAGAGTATTAATACACTCTCTAGAGAGTGCTATAGCGAAATTAATCAGGTGTGTGAGGTGTGTGCGGACACATATTATGGAGATAGTTTTCTAGGAAAATGTGAATTTCTGATGAGAATGACTCAAATAGCATAGACAGGCAGATAACAGGGATGACTGCGAGAGTATGTGTGTGTGAGAGAGAGAGAGGGAGAGAGAGAGAGAGAGAGAGAGAGAGAGGGAGAGGGAGAGGGAGAGGGAGAGAGAGAGAGAGAGAGAGAGAGAGAATGGTACATTAATAGTAAAAAGAACATGTCATTTGATGAGAACGAGTCATTCAAATTGCAATGTTCTTCAGAAGGTTCTCTGTACAGGAAAGAAGAGTTAATTATGCTTTTCCTGTACAGACAGTCCCCCGTATGTTTGTACTGCTCACTGTAAGATAAAAATTTTAATTACTGAGATAAGATGAATGTACATTCCTGCTTTTGAATCACGGGAATTCGGTCATCGTAAAAACTGCATTATTGAAAGCCAAACTCAAACCGAATAACTGAATATTCAGTTTAATCTTTTTCCAAATACCATGGAAATCAGGGGGTGGGAGGAGGTGTAGTGGGGAGGGGGGGGGGGGGGAGTTAGGGGGTGGGTGGGGAGTAGAGGGGGGCCCAAGCATGGAACCCTGTGTCTCCCCATGGAATCCGTAGCCTTTGGGAGGAGCAGGGACCTTTGGGAAACGCTTAGACCTTTGCGGCTGACATTTAGATAGTGTGTCACAAACACCAAGACGCCTCCCCACTACGCCTCCACAAGTCACTGTGACGAAGCATAGGATAAGATGTGCTGTACTCTCCCCGGAATTGGGATTTGGGATGGATGTTCTGTCTCACAACATACTGTATATTTTATACAGTTTATTTTTCTTTCATTGAAAATATGGACATTATTTGAAATGATCTAAAGTGATTATCATGAAAGATATCAGAGGTATGATTCACACTGATGACACTTTTATCCAAAGCAACTTAGAGTGAATTCAGAAGTGTGTCTTTGAGTAGCAGGTAGGGAGGTTGGGCATCTTACCCAAGAATGCCTGGGTAATTTCCCCAAAACATTGCTGTGTCTTCATCTGCAACAATGTCAACCTACAGTTGGCCTAATGTTAACCCGGCACCCACTCATCCCATCCTAAAAACTGTGCTTATTCCAGCCAGGCGTTCATAGCAGAGGCCACAGGGAGGAGAGTGGTGTCGAGTTTCTACAATAATCTCTGTATCTAATGAATGCCAGAATTCCCAGCAGCCACCTGGTGGATGCGGTCTCACGGGCACGTCCTTTGGCGTGAGTTTACCTTTGCGAGGTTTGTCTAGCCGTGACGATTGGTTGAAGACTCAGTTCCAGTGAATTATAAAGTCACTAATACAGCGAGCCCAACCTCCCAGCAAAATGGGAGGTCTTCCCAGAGCACTCTGTCCTTATCTGTCCGGCCTAATAATCATCTCTTCTTTAAGTCACAGAGTTTTTTGTCTCCTAATATCGTATTCCTACAGCTAGTGAGTTTCTGTAAGGTGTATGTGTGTGTGTGCGCATACATACTAACTCTATGTCGGTGTGTGGCTGTGTGATCCTGTATGTTTTGTATTGTATTGTCTCCTCTCGTGCCGTTTCGTAGCGGCACTTGAACGAGAGCAAAGAGAAGAGAGGGATGCCCAGAAAGTTGGGTTTTGACACACAAGCAATCAACTCCCAAGTCCCAAACCCAATTCACACATCCACCACCCCCCCCCCCCCCCCCCACCCCCCCACCCCCACACACACACACACACACACACACACAGCAGAAGTGACACGGAACACCCGTGAACGTGATAAGCTCCAAGCAAGCACACAGAACAATTGCCGTGTCCTTGGCAACCAAGTTTACCGCTTAACAATAGCACGTCAGCTGACCCGTGCGTCTGTTTTTCCACCAGTATGCCCTTAGTGTGTGAGCGTCGCAATCTTTCATCTGAGCACTGCTCACAGAAACCCTTCAGTGCATTGAAACAAAATATAAGGAAGTGAAGAAAAACCCAAAAGACCAAGGTTGAGCTTTTACTTTGAGTTTTTTAGGGGGGGGGGGGGGGGGGGGGGGGGATTAGTGATGAGGAGGTAGCAGCTTTGTTTTAAGTGCCCCTAGAGTAACAGGTGGTAACATTGTGGAAGAACGACTTACCGTGTGGATGGTTGAAACGCGACCTCGTAACTGAGCCGGGCTATACCGCCCCCTCACTACCGGACTGAGGCGAACCGCACCGAACCGCACCCTCCGGTGGAAATGCGCCATAGCCCAGTCTGGGGTCCATGGGTAGGCCTTCAGTCATCTCTGAGTCACATGGCAATTATCTTTTGATTAAAACTTCCAGTAGAGGTCACGTGAAAGGCAGCACAATGGACTACCGTGGAGAAACCAGAGCACCATATGAAATGCAATTTTAACCTTGGTTTGTTGGACTCTTTGAGTGGCAGCTTAAGCGGGCCTATCAATTATGCCTTCAGATGTGTCGCTTTGCACCTCGCATCAGCCAGTGATAATAGCATATCATTTAAAGACAGTGGTAACATGGCAAAGAAACAGATTGCCATGGATTATAAATAGAAGAGCAATGATTGATAGACAGAGGCTTAACAAGACAATGTCAAGGATTTATGAGAAGTTCATTTACAAAAGGGTGGGGGAGTCTTTTCTTATAGACAGCGAGAGATACGGCCAGAGGCACAAAGACTAACCTTTGAGGCATAATAGTGGGACATAAATAGGAATAACAACTGTGACAGACAGGAAGAAAGTTACAGGAAGTCCCTGAATGGGATCTTTCTTCCTATCTATATTTATATCTAGATATATGCATGCAAGTATAGCCACATCAGAATATCTTTACACAGAAAATAAAGCTGAAAGGGTGAGATAAATCACTGATCTATTTGAGACTGGCTGACGTCGGGCAGGAAAAGAAGCTCTTGTTTCTGAAAGATAAGGAGGCGTCCATGTTGAATAGGACATCCTGGGGGATGACAGTAATAAGCCCGCAGGGACAGGGATGAAGGGAGGCAGAAAAGACATATCTAAAGATAGAGTAATGAATAAATGACCGCAGGTCAGGTCTTACTTTTGGGGGTTTTGGGGTGAGCGATGCCAAACCTACACAGTGTCTTTGGGAGTTGTAACGGTTCACCAACCACCAGCTTGCAACACAAGGTTGGGAAACCAGGCAGAGAGAAACAGTCAACTGGGCGATTGCATTCAGGCCAAGTTAAAAGACATAGTCAAACATCGAAATTGCTGTGTGGGTGATATGATCCCTTCAGTAATAAATGAATCACCAGGTCATTACACTTCACGCATCACATTATATTCACAGACAGGGGTGTTGATAGCTTATTCAGCACCCATAGGTGTGTTGTGTACTGACAACACACTCCTCTGGGTGTTGTTGCCTGCCAGTCCTCTCTGATATGTAGCACTCTACGGCTCAGCATAACAATTACATTTAGAACATTTAGCAGACGCTTTTATCCAAAGCGACTTACAATAAGTATATATATTTGTCAGAAGAAAGAGAAACAACAATGTATCGCTGTTGGTACAGTAAGGAAGTGTCAACCACTTACAATTGCAAGGTTAACCCCATTCCCCGTATGCAACAAATATGTACAACATACAATTAGTGTGTACAATAAGTGCCAGGGGGTACAACATGCAATAAGTGCGTCCAATAAGTGCCAGGAAGTACAAACATACAATAAATACATAAGAGGGGTGTTTTTTTAGGAGAGTAAGTGGGGAGGAGGGGCGGTTGGGGTACAATTGAGACTGAACTACAATAAATATACCGGTATATATAGAGAAGGTTTTATTCAAAAGAGTAACAGAACTGCCAATGCCAACTACACGTCTTCACGTTTCTACGAGAATTCGATGGATTTGTTAGAGACAGCTGGATATGCTGCCTGGGAATCACGCAACAGTTGGTCAGACTGCTTTCGCTTCTGAGCTCATAAGGACCTAACAACACAACCAAGTTGAGAGGAGCTCTGTGAGAGATTTTATAAAAGACACAGTAAATAAGTCAAGGATGTAATTAGCCTACTTACGAGACCCTAAAAGCTCAGCGGGGCTCCTCCAATCTAATAATCTAAGAAATGTCAGGAATCTGTACTGCTTGATTCAACAAGTGAAGAGAGAGGAATGCGGGGCAGACAGGATTTTGGCATGGCTACATGCTTGCAGTCATTGCTATAGATCTAGATTTACACTGTAAAAACAGGGGTACACACGTATTTGAAGGTAGAGGAAGCCAATGCAGAAGGGTAGGAAATGAATATACTGTGTCTAGTCTACCTGTGGATAAAATACAATAAAAAAAAGGAAATGCAATGCGTTGATAAACACTGGAGCTCTATCTCATTGACTGCAGTGTTGGCCGGTTGCCTCTGGACATCTACATTGTTTGTTGGCAGCTCTAGTAGCCAGCAGTCCTTCTACTGCCCGTATTGCCCTTAAGAAATATTTATAAACATGACTGTGGTACCCGGTCTTAATGAGGTCACCGACCGAATGAATTACTTCTGCCGCTCGTGCGGGAGAGAGGAGGGTGCCGTTCAGAAACACTAGCTGTTTGTATCGCTCTGCGAGATCTCGCTGACTGTGCTGTTTGGTCAGTCTGGGGCTAATGGATGGGAGGGGGGTAGTGGGGGTGTAAAGTTACAGACACAATACCGGTGTCCTGTCAGGTGGGATAAACGATCGCACAGCGGGCGGTGATTCATTGTGCTGACCTCTCGCTCACCTCTGCAGTTTTTTTGTGACACATGGCTTTTATTATTTTCTGAGGGATCGAGTAAAAAGTGAATGAAAAACAATAAAAACACATCTTTTAGGGAAATTATTTAAAGTTACTTAAAACAGAAATATATTGATTTGCACAATGATTTCAAAAGCTTGATACTATACGTAGGCCATTGATATGGAAGACAGCACAATACAAATAGAAATGCATTTCTTTTGGAATGTAGTAAAATTCTGCTGTATAACAACTTATTTGTATGAATTAAATGCTTGCACACTTTCATTTGACAAAATTTGACACATTATTGAAATGATTCAACAAAATGTCAAAGAAGCATACGTATTTATACAGATACATATTGAAAAACACATAAAAGAAAGCACCGCGATGCCCTTTTCTCAAAGAGCCACACGGATGTCGTTCCCCCTCCCTCACTCGGGGTCTGACATTTTGAACAGATCACAGATGGTCAGCTGTGCTTTACAGACAGAAAAGGCTGGGTACAGCGGCTGAGCGAACTCCTGCTTGAATGTGTGAAGTAAGGCTAGGGCGCCCCCTGGTGTCACATTGAAGAACGACAACACGCCCTCGTCACAGTCCAGGAACACTCCTATTCTCTGCAGCCGCCCCACTGCCACCGAGGCAGACGCTCTGTCGTGCATGGCCTCCACCTTGCCCCGCTCTGCTCCCAAACACCAGGAGAAGGGATTGAGGCCCAGACGACAGTTTCCCTTCTGGCCTTTTCTCCCGATCTGGACCTCAGACACCCCCACCTTCCACTGGCCGGCGTCTTCCGAAGACACCTCCACCTCCCAGTACCAGCGGCCCTGATCCATGGCTTCGGAGGCCAGGACTTGAGGGAAGGAGCTAAATCGAGCCCCCTGCTCTGAATAGGCCTGCTGGACTTCACCATAGGCCACCTGTCTGTAGTCATGGGACAGCAGCAGCTTGGGGTGGGCCGTGTCCACGTCCAGAGAGGGAACGGTCCCATCTGCACAAAAAAAGACTTCAATTAGACCCAGAACAGGCGAATAAGTAATAGATCGACTAGATAAAGTATGGAGAAAAAATGATGGAAGCGCACTATTAGTGAGTCTTAGAGGTGCTGGAGGTAAGAACCAAGAGTTTTAAAGAAGGAGCAGGAAAGAGTATGATTTTGAAACTGAAAACCCCCAAAATATCAGAGCGCATTTCACTCACCAACAGCTGACGGACGGCTGAACCATTTCTAACAAATTACACTCAAATAACAGCTCACAAATCTTAGCCACTGCAACTTTAAGAAGCAAACCAACCCAAGTATCAGCGGATAAGTGACAGCATCGAACGTGGTGGGACGTGATAAGAAAGTGAAGGTGTTGAACAGTAGTGTCTCACAGAGCAGTCGGTAGGGGTCTCTCTCGGGCAGAGAGATAACCAGGGTGTTCAGCCTCTTCTCTGTCCAGATCTTCAGGCAGTGCAGCCGGGCGTGGTCCACCTCCTCCTCCTCCGGGGTGTCCAGGTCCACGACACCGGGGCCAGCCTCACTGAACCTGACCGGGAAGGGGGGGGGGGCAATGGAGAGCAGGGTCAGGGTGTAAATGAGGCGAGGGGTATGCTGCAGGTGCTGCGGCGCTAGGCGACGATGAGAAGTCGATTCAATAGATTCTTGTGGAGATATGCAGGAGCACGCTTTGTGTTGAGTGAGCCGTGTGCTCGGTGTTATTCCTGCTTTGGAAATCAGCCAAAATATACACAGACGGGAACCATTTCATCCTTCATTTCATTAAACAGTTGAGGTTTGTAATCACTTTCTTCTGAAAAGCGATTATTTGATTATTTGACAGTAAAACTTAATCACTAAAGTTATAAATTAATTTAGTCATTTCAAATACAGGGTTATAGCTAATAACCTATCATTATACATTTAATTAAACTGTATTTAACAGACCTAAGAACTACACAACATGGTCAATTGACAAAATGTATGTGCAAACATCATAAGGTATATGACTAAATCAGCTTACATTTGGGTGATCTTGCAGTACTCCTGTAATAAAGAAAAACATAAAAAATGCCATTTAAATAATGCATTAGTGAAATTAATAAATAGATAACTTGCAGTAGGCAGTAACCCCCCAAATATATGTCCAGACACAGATGCACTTTTGCAATACATGAATATTATTAGGTTTGGTGAACATCTTTACCAATGAGGAATATCTCCATCAGATTTTCAAAATTTGCCAACTAAGAACGGGTTCTCTCCTGGCACTGTACTCGAGTGGCTTAAACCGCCTCCTCAAACATAGTCAAAAGCCTCGCCTTCTACCACACCTGCCCAAAGCTACGGAAAGGCAAATCAGGCCTGTGCTCCAAAACCCTGTCCCGGTTCCAAGTCTGCACGCTACAGCTAAAGCTCCATGCAGGGGCCATGCTCCTGGACCGTGTTCTGGCCCCCGGGGGTGCACGCTACAGCTTAAGCTCCATGCAGGGGCCCGTGTCTCACCATGATGAAGGCCTGCTCCTGTACCCGCTGTTCCCCCTTGGCGTCGGCCAGGCCCTCCAGGGTGTGCAGGCCCTTCTGGACACACGTCAGGGAGCCTTGGAGCCTGCTGAGGTGGCCCTCTAGGCCCCCGACGGACCTGGCCTCCTCCTGGACCACGCACTGCAGGGCCAACTGCTCCTCCTGCTCCAGGGCCTCCCTCATGGCTGCGTACTGCTGCTGCACCGCCGAGCGAGCCTCCCCCAGCGCCCCCTATGGACCGGGAGGGGGAGGGTCAGTCAAGGCCATTGTTCTTGCTTGTTTCCTGTCAGGTTCCCCTGGGACACAGCAGTTCTTCTCAAAAGAAAGCAGAACTTCTAGGGGGAGACTGCAGTACACAAAGCTTTAGGAAGGGGATTTTAAAAGTGTATTCCTACTGTTTTTTTAAGGGCTACACGCTATTGACCTGGTTACTCTGTTTACATAGACGTGTGTATATCCCATTGACATTATCATACATCGACGCTGAAGCTCTGCCCCTCACAGACTATACCACACTGTGCAAATAGACAACACCGTGCTCACCTCGAAATCCAGTTTCTTCTGCCTGAGTTCGGCCATTCGTTTGATCAGTGTGTTCTCAGACTCCTGCAGCTGTTGGATCTCCTCCTTCAGGTTTCCCTGGTGATTGGAACATGCGCAACTTTTTAAAGACACGGTGCGGCCAAATCGATACATCCGTGAGGACATCGCATGACGCACTCTAGCCAATGTAAACAGCTATATCTTCAAGGAAACTGATCAAAGCTCTTTATTATCACTAATATTATATTAATAACTATATCATCAGCAAATAAATTGGAGAATAACATTTTGCAACAGAATATAAGAAATGTAATAGTCTCTTAGATGAATTTACCATTGGGAACATTTGAAAAACCGAGAAATGCAAAAAACAGAAAAATGACCAGCATGCATCATTCACTAATACCACCAGGAATGCATATTAAAAAACTCCCAAGCAGGACCCCCGCCCCCCGGCCTCACCCTGAGCTCCCGCTCGGCCTCGCGGATGCTGACGCAGGCGTGGTCGCGGTGGGAGCCGATGACGGTGCACACGGTGCACACGCACACGGCGCACTGCCGGCAGTAGATGCGGCTCATCTCCTGGTGCTCGGGGCAGCGCCACGCCGACAGGTCCTCCAGGGGCGGCACTAGCGTGTGGCTCCGGAACACCGGCGAGTCCAGGTGGGGCCGCAGGTGCTCAGCGCACATGGAGGCGCCGCACACCAGGCAGGTCTTCACGGCCGGCTGCTGGGCCCCGCCGGCGCAGTAGTGGCAGGGGACGGGGGGGGTGGGGCCGGCGGCCGGAGGCGGGGCCACGGGGGAGCGGTGGGGGGACGAAGGCCCGGGGGAGAGCCTCCGGGTGGCGGTGAGTTTGGGGCGGTGGGCGAACAACGGCGAGGGCCAGCTGACGCGGCGAGGGGAGGGCTGTCCCGTCCCGTAGGGGGAGGGGCCGGGGGAGGCGGGCGTCCCCCGGGAGAGACCGGCCCCCTGCGTCCCTCCGAGGTCAGGGGGCGGAGCCGCCAGAGCGGGGACGAAGGCGTCCTCTTCGCTGCTGGATCTACTGGAGTCGTCCATTGTGAGCACTTCTTCTGGTTCTGTGTCCGGCTTGACGTGCCGGGCGGGAGCCTCGGAGGCCTCTTCAACCGGCTCCTCGCTGTGGTCGTCATCAGCGGACGGGGGCGATTCGTCGCGGGCCAACAGGACAGGCGAAGGGGTGGTTGTCGGGGCCTCTGACGGCTCATTGGAAGGCGCCGCGGAGTGGGGAGGGGCCACGGCTGGTCGTTTTGGGTCGGGCCGGTCGTCCACTGGAGCGCTGGCTTTGCGCTTCCCCAGGGAGAAGTTGGTGAAAGGAGGCTTTGCCCATTTAGGGTTGCTTGACGTTCCTTATAGAAGGCAAAACATTGTAGTTGGGAAAGGTTGTAAATCTGAAACAGGCTTTACTCAAGAAGCATGCTGTAAGAACTACATGGCACAATAGTGGGTCTATGGCATGTTTGGAAACACAATAAATGGGTTTTCATGATTTCATGACAACGATAATTAATGACTGCTTGTTACAACCCTAGTATGTCACATTTCTATCTCAGTATCAAGTCTAGTTATCAAGTTTTGACTTTATTTATTAAATTATTGAGTTCCAGGCTCTCGTCAAGGAAGTATAAAGTAATAAAGTAAGTAACAAGAAGGATAGTAATAAAAGCATGAAAAAAATAAGCATACGTACAACGAAAAACCAAAGTGTGCAATAGAAAGGCAACAATGCACATTGTTATTACCAATGAACTACATAGCAATACAATACATCATACAGCACATTATAGAACATTGCACCATCTACCTTGGGGGGGGCCTTGACCCGAGGAAGCCGACTCCGTGGCGCTCTTCGTCCCAAAGGGCAGTGTGTTGTAAACAGTCTTACATCTCCACTCAGGACACTTGTATGGTCCGGACGGCGTAATGCTCCACAGATCCCCAATACAGCGTCGGCAATAACGATGCTTACATTTCAAAATAATCGGGTCCCCGACCAGCTCGTTACATAGAGGACACACCGATGGTGTATCTAACACAGCACCCATTTCTTCATGTGTTTCTGTTTCAAAATAACCCCTCCGATGCGGGGCATGGACGCCTGCCTAACCGATGTTTTGTTATTTCCGCTTTCGCAATAGTTCAGGGGAGGAGCTACGTTTGAATTAGCCCCTCTCCCCCCTCCCCTACGCTGGTGCTTGCTCTTAAAGCTGCAGACACTTTGACAGCGCTTATTAAACGCTTCCGTTTGTTTTTCTCATCATGTATACCTTTTTATTATAATCGTTCGAATATAGAGCATGGCACTCGCACCACTGTTTTAAAACTTTGCGTATGCCATGGTAGGGTTTACTGAGTTGGTTGACTGCCACCATTAAAGGCTTCTAAATCAGCTTTATCCAAATACCCAGACATTCCTTCTCCTATGGTGGTCCAGGCATGTGACAGACCTATTGAAAGATAATTTCTCATAATCATAATTCAAAGTGGTTCACCCCTGCCTATAGCGTAAATCTGCCCAATATCATATATTTCCAGAATTTCCTGCAAGCAATATATTGAGCGTCTTATCTTCTATGCATTTCTATTTATATTGTAGGGTGTTGATAACATGGCCAAACAGCATTAGTTTGCTTATAAATTTATATTTTGAAGAGCTTTGTGACAGCAAAACATACAATCAAGACACACAAAACTACTGTGAAAATCTTTATTTAGTATTCATTTATATATGTTGTTTTTTTATATAATAATAGTAATAATCTAATTTTGTTGTTCTTTTTTTTAAGTATACCCTCATGTTTTCTAAGTGTTTGGTATCTATGGGTTAAGTATTTACACAAGATATCCACAGGGTGAGAACATGGAGGACATTCAGAACTGCAATATAACCAACAGATGGTAACACAAACAGATCTATACTAATCCCCATGAATGTCACAACTAGGGGAGAAGGAGAGAGAGAAAGAGAGGGAGAGGGAGAGAGATAGATAGAGACATCTGGCCACACAATATAATCATTGTGTGTGTGAGGTGGATGTATTGGTTTGCTAGCCTATCAAATATTGCACACAGACATTAACGCAGACAATACACGTTAACTCACTCAATTGAGCTCATGGTTGTGCAAGCCAAAAATAAATAAATACCTTGACACACACACACTCACTCTCTCTCTCACACACATGCACCGGCGCACGTACGCAGTCACAGTCCAAACACACACACATGTGCACAAGCACACACACAAGCATACACGCACGCAGACACACACACACACTCACACACACACACACACACACACACACACACACACACGCACAAGCACGCACGCAGACACACACATACAAGCACACACATGCACAGACACAGACACGTGCCCGAACACACACACACACACTCACAAACACAGGTGTGCACACACACACACATGCACGCACCCACACACCTATACACACATGTGCACGATCACACACACAGACACACACACACACACACACACACACACACACACTCACACAAACACACACACACACACACAGTTTAAGTTCTCTCAGCAGCTACAAATTGAGGAGCTAGCTCTCCTCTGAGACCCGTCACAGTGAAGATACCACAGACTAGAAAAGAGATGGGATTGTGTTCAAACGTAAGCAATGTGCAAAGTGAGCTAGCAGGTTACTGAATGGATCACCATAAAACTCGAAGAATATATTCAACACTCACTGTACAAGATTCTGTAGACTTTGTAGTACAATATTTTCTTTTTTTTCTAACCATGTCGAATACGTTAGAAAACTGTTGACAGTATATTTTCTCCTTCTAACTCAAGAGCGAAACAATGCGTGATATAAGCTAAAGAAGAAGAATAAACCTTCATCATCATAATTATACATATAAAAGACAACAGAGTTACACACCAACCCAATATTAAATGGGATAAAATCTTTCCTCTGTTCACAAATAAAACAGAACACATACACAAGTGATACACATATCTAACTTAGTGGAATATTTATAAATATGTTTACTGATTTTGTGTGTGTGTGTTTCTGTGTGTGTGTGTGTGTGTTTCTGTGTGTGTGTGTGTGTGTGTGTGTGTGTGTGTGTGTGTGTGTGTGTGTGCGTGCGTGCGTGCATGCGTGTGTGTGTGTGTGTTTGTGTGTCTGTATCTATGAGTCTGTGTGTCTGTGTATGGGTACCGGTTTGTGCCTGTGTGAACATGCATGCATGTTAATGTCCATCCTAGCTTGTGTAGATGTCTTTGTTTATTTTTTTTTCTCTCTGCTGTGCATCTACCCATTAACCATTTTTACATTTCACAAAGGTAGTGGGCAGCCTACACACCTCAATAGGACTTTCACAGTCCTTCATGCCCTCACCACAACCTTTACACTGTGTTACGCAAGGGGTTAGCTCTGCAGACTCAGGTAGTGTTCCCAGGGTTATGGGCTCTGTGGAAGTGCTGGGGACGAAGCCAGGAAATGAATGAATTGGTGGCGAGAGCAATGTCTTTAGATGAACTGGTTACATTGGATAATTTCATTAGTTGGTACAGTCGGTGTAAGAGGCAAGCTGGCTGGCTGGCTGGCTGGCTGGCTGGCTGGTTGGTTGGTAGGTGGAATAGCTGGTTGATGCACCTGTTTTCTTCTCTTCTACAGCCCAGTGCAACCTCCTTCTTCTGGTGGGGGGTGTGGAGGAACTGGGGCGTAGAGAGCCTATCAGTATCAGGGAAGAGGAAATAGAAGAAATTATGTATTTTTTCAAAATGTCTATGATTGTATGTTTAATTATGCATTCATTTTTAGGAAGATTTTAAGTATTTATCCAATTAATATTACTCACCCATGAATACATTTAGGCATTTCCTGCTTCTGTGAATACAGAAAAAAGTTAGAAACGGTTTAAAAGATCGGCGTTCAAGGTCATGCTATTTTTAGAGACATCTTCTCGGTACTATCTGTAGCGCTCAGCATTCAGCGCCGCTGGTTGTAGTACGTATAATGGCCAGTAGAGGGTGTAAGAATAAACGAATAATCTATCGAGAAATATAATATAATATAACAATACTACTAATAGTATAATAGTAAATAAGATCCCTTTTGTGTTGTTAATTACCTTTGAAGCACTTTTGAAGTTGTTTTTAACAATTGTTAAATTTTTATTTAAAAAGAAAGGCGATTTTGTTGGTTCTTTTTGGAGGGTGCTTTTTGAAGAACTATATACCATAAAACTCTGATACGGTTGTGATGCATTCCATTACACTGCTTATGTTCAACCCATTCAACCTCTCTTTTAGTCTCACTTGTTTGACCATTTCTACAACCACTTCCCCAAAGGGATGAACTTAATTACATATTTTTACACAAATGTGACCTCAAATACATTCATGATGTACAGAGGCTTCTAAAACAACACATGTTCTCCTACATACAAAAATACTCTTCACACTATTAACAAAGAGACAAATCATTACCCCAAACGACATCAGCTTCAGCCATCTACAATCATCCGCTCAACGGCTCACTCAATTAAACAAGCGCTCCACTAATTACACACTGTGCACATGTGGCTTAATGACCATGATTCAGTCCCACTTCACCGTGGACTCAGCGGGACAGTCCATTAACCCACGGCCATACCAAATCAACCCCTGCTCACCCTTGCTCTCGGCCAGCAGCTCCTCACTCATCAGGCCGTCCTGCCGGTTGCCCAGGACGAAGGCGAGGAAGGACAGGATGAGCGCGTTGAGGATGCCCATGATGGCCATGATGTAGGCCCAGCGCACCGAGCAGGCGCCCAGGCTGTACTTGTCGGTCTGCTCGCCGCACATCTTCCGCACCTCGTCACTGTCCCAGCCGTCCGGGTAGATCATGCAGCCCAGCACCAGACACACACCTGGAGGAGGGAGGGTGGGGGACGGAGGAGGGAATGGAAGAAAGGGAGGGGGGGAGGGAGGGAGGGGAAGGGAAGGAAGGGATGGAGGCAGGATGGGAGGAGGCGGGGAGGAAGGAAGGGGAGAAGGAGGCATAAAAGAAGGATAGACAAAAGGAATGAAGGTAGGATGGATGGAGGGAGTAAGGATGGAAGGAAGGAAGGAAGGAAGGAAGGAAGGAAGGAAGGAAGGAAGGAAGGAAGGAAGGAAGGAAAAATAAAGGATAAGAATGACCGCAGAAAGAAGAAGGCAAAAAAGAAGGAGGAAGGGAGTAAGAAAGGTAGGATGGGTTGGGAAAAGGAAGGAAGCGATAGAGGAAGGAAAGGAAAGGTTATCATACAGGTGTTTTTAGGAATAAGTGCAACCCGATCAATGAGTGGGACAGGTGGAGCAACAGGGACAGATTGTTGAAGGAATCAGAGAGAAAGTATGACTGTTATTGCTTTATAGGCGCTTTAAAGGTCGGTCCACTCGTATCTGCCTCCCCTTGGAGTTCGCTCTATGGTGATATTTGCATACATTAAAAAATTGTCAAGCCTCTCCCTCTCTCTCTCTCTCTCTCCCTCTCTCTCTCTCTCTCTCTCTCTCTCTCTTTCTTTCTCTCCCCCTCTCTCTCTCAGAGAGGCAGAGAGGAGTAAGAAGAAGTGTGGAAATAAGCAGTAATCAGAGACATCGGGCTGTTATGGCAGCAGGCGACCCTCATCCTCAGCCAATGGGCGAGGATACGAATGGCCTAGAAACACTGTTCATGCATTCATTATTCTCTGCCATAGCTGGGTCGCCAGCTGATCCCGATGGCCAGTGTGCTGTTGCTCTGTACCAAGCCAACGGTGTTCTTTCCCCTGAGCGGATGAGAGCGTCTGCAGTCTTCCCACAGCTCTCAACATATCGGCTTCCCCCTTCCTTTATGTATGCTCCACGTTAAATATTCAGCCGCCCTTATTCCGATTTCTTTCTCGGCCCCAGGGCTGAAATCTCTTTCGTCTTCAATGTGTGTGAAGTTCTCCTCTCCTCTGTGAGGTGATGGTGCAGTGAGAGAGAAGGAGAGAGAGAGAGAGAGAGAGAGAGAGAGAGAGTGACTGGGGCTCAAGAATGATGAATGGACTTGATGTTCAATGAATTTTGCTCCTGGAAATATCATGTATCAATGTCTGTTTTTCGCTGAGTGATTCAAAGGTATACTACCAGTTGTACTGTATACATTAACCAACAGTTCTATCGTCTCATGAATAAATTATTTCACTGCATAGTAAGGAAAGCATTTCTATAGGACGAGCTGCCTGCTGCGTGACCCCGGCTCAACACAGGCTTTAAACAGACTGAATCATACATGGAGCCACAGGGAGGAGGGGATAGGAGGGAGGAGACAGGAGAGGGGACAAGAGGGAGGAGACAGGAGAGGGGACAGGAGGGAGGAGACAGGAGAGGGGACAGGAGGGAGGGGACAGGAGGGAGGGGACAGGAGAGGGGACAGGAGGGAGGAGACAGGAGAGGGGACATGAGAGAGGAGACAGGAGAGGGGACAGGAGGGAGGAGACAGGAGGGAGGAGACAGGAGAGGGGACAGGAGGGAGGAGACAGGAGAGGGGACAGGAGGGAGGAGACAGGAGAGGGGACAGGAGGGAGGAGACAGGAGAGGGGACAGGAGAGAGGAGACAGGAGGGAGGAGACAGGAGGGAGGAGACAGGAGGGAGTAGATACGGGGGAGGACACAGGAGGGAGGAGACAGGAGAGGGGACAGGAGGGAGGAGATAGGAGGGAGGAGACAAGGGGGAGGACACAGGAGGGAGGAGACAAGAGGGAAGAGACACAGGGAGGAGACAGGAGGGAGGAGACAGGAGGGAGGAGACACTAGGGAGAAAACAGGAGGGAGGAGACAGGAGGGAGGAGACAAGAGGGAGGAGACAGGATGAAGGAGACAGGAGGGAGGAGACAGGATGAAGGAGACAGGAGGGAGAAGAAAGGAGGGAGGAAACAGGAGGGGGGAGACAAGAAAAGTGTTCCAGAGCAGGTGGGTCAGAGACATAGAGGCAGAGGAAGTGACAAAGAAGAGAAGAATGAATAAATAAAAGGAATAGAGGCTACCTTGAAGTAACTGTTGGGTAAACTGGTTGATAAAAGTGAAGGTGGGGCAGATTGAGCGAGAGAACAAGGGAGGGAAAAGAGTGCACACCTACGGAATAATCTCCCTACATTATACAGCACATTATATAACATCTGCCACACAACATTCCCTATAGGAATAACTGGCTAAAGAACTAAGTACTAGCCAGCACCATCTTCCAATACCGTGGCCTGGGATTGGCTGGGAGGCACATCTGTCCATTACAGAAGTGAATCCAGGGCCATACAGAAACAGCTGCCCGCCAGCACCTGCTCCTGTCTTTGCTCCAGTGCTGCCCCAAATCCACTGACATCATCAGGGGCTTATTCAGCATTTCCTGGAATACCAACTATTGCTTAATGTTCATCCCTATAGCCAACTAACAACAAACCGTGTAGAAGTCAATTTTACACGGTCGCAGGAACAAAGTCAAAATTTGTGGCTTTGTGTTTTTTTCTGGCAGGATTCAGAACACGTGAATGGATTGGATTAGACCTGGATTGCATTAATGAAACTTAAAATATTTTACTTGTTAGTTGTCCAGTGAGCGTTAAATAAAAACAACAGTTTGATGTTGATGTTTGATATGAATGGGTTCAGTTTGAAGTGTGCCCCTGAATGGTTGAGCATATGTGTTGACACAAAGGCGCTACATTAACAAGTGTTTATTCCCATCTGGGTGATGGAACACAGCCGTTGTTGTCGGTGCAACTCTGTATACGTTTGCATCCTCTGAACCGCCCTGCTCAAAGGAAACATCACTAGATGGTGTTAAAAGGAAAAGGCGTGATGTCCTCAATCCCAACAACCGAATCTGCAGCGCCACTTATAAACCTGCTGAAAAACAACCGCCCTTCATCATAGAAATACAGGTAATCTGGCTCTTCCTCCTCTGCTCTCCCTGGCCTGGTGCTCACTGGGCCGTGGACATCAGTATGTATGAAGGGCACCAAAGGCCCACACAGGAGGACATGGAAGCGATATAAAGTGGTGTGAGTAAAAGGTGAAAGACAGGAAGTTCATGTGGGGGAGTCCAAGGGGTCCTGTTTCCCCTTGGGGAGGGCTCAGGACCAGGATGAACATCATGAGCATAGACACACACACACACACACACACACACACACACACACACACACACACACACACACACACACCCAAACACAAACACACATAACCCCTGACAGAGCTATTGTGAGCCAACACACACACACAAACACACACACACATACACACACACACACACACACACACACAGCCACACACACCCAAACACAAACACGCATTAACACACACACACATAACCTCTGGCAGAGCTATTGTGAGCCAACACACACACACAAACACACACACACATACACATACACACATACATATAGACACACACACACACGCACACACGCATGCACACGCACGCACGCACACATACACACACACACAGACACTCCCAAACACACACACACACATTAACACACACATAACCCCTGGCAGAGCTAGTGTGAGCCAACATACACACACACGCAAACACACACACACATACAAATACACACATACACATAGACACACACAAACAGACACACTCATTCAGTGTAAAGGGCACAGCAGGAACAAGGTTGGCCGCCGGGTTGGACGGGGTCCAAAATCCTGTGACACGGCGGTTTGTATTCAGCACGATTCTTTTCAGTTTCCTGAAAAGAATCCCGTTAATGCACGCTTCATCAGACTGACTCCTGTGTGCCGATATTGGCTGTGTCAACGCTGAGCGGTGCCCGTTGGATTGGACACGAGTCACGGCTCTGTAGCTGCTCCACAACGGCATGAGGATCTCCTGATAGCATTTTACCCACAGTAATGTGATGGTATGTTGTTGAGCATTTGTATTCCCAGCGCTGTCTTTTTTTGGAGCCTAACTAGAAAAAGGCACCGTAGCGCAGCCTTTGAATACGAATGAATTTGTGCTGAATGTGTGTGGATATGCAAGTATGTACATGTGGTTGTGTGTTTGTGTGTGTGTGTGTGTGTGTGTGTGTGTGTGTGTGTATGTGCGTGTGTGTGTGTGTGTGTGCGTGCGTGCGTGTGTGTGAGTGTGGGTTTGCAAGCGCACAATGTGTTTGTGACTGTGTCTGCGTATGTGTGTCTGTGTGTGTGCTTCTGTCTGTCTGTGGGTCTGCATGTGTTTGTGTGTCTGTGTGTGCGTGTGTCTGTGTGTGTTTAGTTGTGTCTATGCGTGTGTGCGTGTGCGGGACTCTCTCTTTGCAGCCAAGATAACCTTGGTCTTCCCATCACTCTCTCCGCTGCTGCACATCTAAGGAGGCATGAAATAGGATTAGCATTTTTTTCTGCTTCCATATTCCTGTGTGGTTCCAATTTCCACTTGCTCTCTTTCCCTCTGACAAACAGAATTTTGCATGCACACATATTAAAATCCCTCAAATGCATAGGGGACCTGTCCCTGCTGCACGCATACAAACACACACGGACACACACAGACACATTCAAACACACAAACACACAAAATGTACATATATTGACCTATATAGAAACAAATGTGTCAAGAGTAGCAATCCCTTCTCCACGACTCATTGCTTACGATCGCATTGCTGATAAAGGGAAATATTTAGCAGGCACTTGAACCTCGAAAGGCATAAGTATCTCTATAGTGCACAGCAGGATCCCCACCACCAGCTGGTGTCAAAACCAATGCATACACCGCGCCTTAGTGCAGCATTGGTCCACTGGTGGATGTGTTGAGAACCATCCTGGGTCTTCTTGGTGATAATTAACAACCCTGTGTTTAGAGTGTTTACTAGCTAACCACCTCTCCGGTGTATAAGCTCACACAGCTGAGTTGACAGTGGTTGTTCAACAGGACGACTGAAACAGAAAAGGCCAGATGTGAGTTTTGTGTGCAGTGTCTAGTGTTCATCCCAGCAGGGCCTCTTATGAATATGTATAGTTTAGTGTTCTTCAAACCCGAACTGTGTTGTTGGAAAAGGTGTTGGCGCTAACTAAAATAAAGACGTCCCTATTGCACATGGTTCGTCATAAAAAGCTGCGATGCTGCAACAACGTCAAGTGTGAATTTATGAAGAGAAAAGTCACAAGGAACAACAGTGACTAGAAAGAAACCACTGCCATATCTAGGCTTGGGTATTTGGGGAAGTTTTTTAGCAATAGCCACCATGTTTTTGTGTTGCTGACATTGATTGTGCAATGCTTTTTACTTGGTGAGATTTGGTGGGGATTCAGACCAGGTGTCAAGTGTCATTATGACACAGAAATAACACTTTACAGATTCCACTCCCTTCATTCTCTACCTTTCCAGCATTCTCGCAAGACAAGTTGCTTATATCAGTAGTTTGCTTGTTTAATTACGCATCCAAATGAATGGACATCGATAGATAGTTGGCTTTGAACCTCAAGGTGATAGAGCTGTAAGGCTAATGACCGGTGATCCTCCATTACAGTTTAACCATGTTAGGTCAAAGCCTCAGCTGAATCGCCTGACCTCCAGTGCAAGGACCTCCAGTATGAGGCAGATTAATTTTTATTAGGAGGACCCAGTAAGTCAATGAAATAAACAAACACAAATGAACCCATTTTATACTGCTTCATGGGCCCATAAAAACGGTCCCTGGCTTATGTTCAGTAAACCACTCTGATATCTAAAAGGCCCCTGGTGCGACTCTGATAAAAAACTGAATAAGAGTCTAGGAGGCCAATCTGGCCTCCTTTCCTCTCCACCGTAGGTAATGGCGTGAACACGTAATTGCCCGCAGAATATGCAGGATAAGTAAGGGGAGTCAGGTGAGTTTCAGAGGTAGAAAATCTGCTGACCTTTTACTTAAAGGTTGCTGTTTGGAAGCTCTGAATTGCCTGGGAGAAGCTATGCATGAATAATGCATCTGTGAATAAGACAGACCTTCATCATCTCTCTCTATTTCACCAAGCGTGGAGCGCCATGGATCATGGTTATATGATGGAGCCTCCGTCAGTATTCCCCACGGTCATTACCATTATAAGGCCATGTAGGGCACCTGTCAATCATAGGTCAAAAGCAGTATTACTTGATATCTGACCACCAGGGGGCAGATGGTGCGTGCCAAAGCAAACCAACCTACAGCTCCCATTTTGCTCTCCACACACAAAACTTATGATGAAGGTCAGCATATTAACCTAGTGTTACTTGTAATGAACAGGACCGGATATAGATTGAGAATTTATCTACAATTCTACAACTTCCAGCCACAGATGATTTATTTATGCACTATACATAGTTCTATTTATTCAGAAAGAACAGCCTGATGAAGAGACCTGTGCATGTGTGTGTGTGTGTGTGTGTGTGTGTGTGTGTGTGTGTGTGTGTGTGTGTGTGTGTGTGTGTGTGTGTGTGTGTGTGTGTGTGTGTCTTCCACCAGGTAGGCAAGACCTTTAGCACCCACTTTCCAGCTGCAAAACAGAAATCAAACACACACGGATACACACACACACACACACACACACACACACACACACACACACACACACAAATACAAACACAGACACAGACACACATGCACACACACACAGGCACATGGACACACACACGGCCTTGGTCAATGTTGTTAGTTGAGAAGGGAAGGATTTGGGTCTGAGGTGTCAACAGATGATACCCAAACTGGGGATTATTCAGCTTCGAGCCATCTGGACTTTGAACCCAAATAAAGACCCATTTCAATAATATGTGTGTGGACTCCTCAGTCTCCTCAAGAGAGTAGCAGCAAAATGCTTACAATCAGAAACAAAGATTCCTGATTTCTGTCTGAAGATGGCCATGCAACAGCTAATTTGAATGACCATGCTATATTTATATTTGTATTGTACTATCATCTTCTTGACCTCAAGGTTGTGTGTGTGTCACTCCACCACGAGTTACGAAGTTAGCTTCAAGTGCTTTTCAATGAAATCCGCACCATCCTTGTTACTTGAGCGGATCAAAGGAAGCGCACGGACCCTACAGGCTGGAAACGTGTAATTAAGACTCTGGTGTTCTGCAAGAAAGGAAGACGTCATTAATCTTGCTTCAGCACACAGAAATTTCCAGCTCATTAAAAACAAAAGGGCTGACTTCCAGAACACCTTGCTATCCACAGGACTGATTTCTGGTTGTCAGGCAAGACATGGTCTTTTTCTGTTAAAAAATAACAGCCTGTTAGGGTTTGACACCAGACTAGGTTTCTGCTTTGCTTAGACCTGCATCCAGCAAGCAATCTTTTTTAATTGAGAAACCTGTCATTAGATTTGTATCCAGATCTGTTCACATGCTACCTAACGTCTAGCTGAGATATTTCCCTGGTTCATACAGACACAGTCTTTGTTCTATCTTTCAAATTATAATGATTATGATTATGATGAGCGGCCGTAATGAGAAAATTACATCTAATGGTGTTCATTGCCTGGTGTGTTGTTCAACATCCACACACTGGCTCTTGTGAAGAGAGGCAGGCTATAGAGTTCACACACTGGGCAATTAAGATTCATATCCACAGCTACCCGACAGGACCGCAGTCTTACCACTTAGACTTGAGAGTCGAGGCAATGTCCCTCATAGTGCTGAGACGAATGAGACCATACAATGTGCACCATGCTGTTGAACGCAGTCAATAATCTGATTGTTAGGTTTCAACTTGTAATGGGTACAGTGAAAGCACCCTTTTAACAGTGGAAGTGATATTATTGGCATGTAGAAAGGTGAGTTTTAGTCAGAATAGTTAAAAAGAAGGAAACTTGGAAAAAACAAATATACAAGATGTCACCAATACAAACAGAGAAGGAAGGGAATAGAAATAGTGCTGAAAATAACATAAAACTCACAACAACCGAAACATTAAGCAATAACTAAATAGCTGTCATTTAAACCTTGACAATCCCACAAATTGTGTTGAACCAGGGAGAATCTACACAGCTCCACCCATGATCCATGCACTGCCTTCCAGACATTTGTGGACAGCAACCACCACCTCAGCGCGGCTGTTTGAAATATAAAGAGAGAAATAAACAAAGATGTCAAAAGTATCAGCGCTGCAGGTGTGTGTGTTGGGGGGGAGGGTGTGTAGAGTGCTAGAAAACGTCAGACTTTTCCGAACTTCAGATCTCAGCCATCTGCCCCGCGATACGAGAGCTGCACTCCGAGCTAGAGGAGATCATGAGCTGTCTCCCTGTCCCGTTCTATTCCTGGTCCTATGGGGCCCCCAACTGGATACAAGGCTGAGAGCCCCGAGTATCTAACCGGTCGGGGGCCTCTCTTTTGTCAACACCCTCAGCAGCTATTTCCTGCCCTGGGATCCACAGCAGCCTACCTATCAGAGCCAGCAGAGTGTTGCAGGAGAACAGGGATGTCTTACTTCATCACCCTTCTGTTGTTCCCCGGTGCCAGTGGAACTTCTTGGAAGCGTTACAGAAATCTTTCAAACATTTCACACTTACGAGAAACTTTTTTTTGTCTTGTTCCAAACCAGTATCCCTGCAGCTAAAGCAGTATGCTACTCCGGCATACTGAGTTTTATGGGATGTAGGAAGACCTCCTCCTCTGATATGAAACTGGTAATAAGAACCGAAAGTGAGGCAGGGCACAGCAGCCTCTGTCTCCAGCGCGGGGTTAAATAGAGCAACACCCAATCTCGCTCTCACTCTCTCTCTGTCTCTGACTCTCTCGCTCTCTCTCTCTCTCTCTATCACTCTTTCTATCTCTCTCTCTGACTCTCTATCTCTCTCCCTCTCTCTATCACTCTTTCTATCTATCTCTCTCTCTCTCTCTGTATCTCACTCTGTCTCTCTATCACTCTATCCCGCTCGCTCTATCTCTCTCGCTCCCGCTCTCTCTCTTGCTCGCCCTCATATCAGCACAAGCCTAATTAAACCCACCCCTTCATCAGCATTCATATCATTAGCGAGCGCGCTTCGCTGGGGTTTGAAAACACATTGCGGCGAGACATTCACTCACACCTCAACACCATCACAATGACAACCCCCCTTATCCGGGCTCAACATGTGTCTGTGGAGCAGAGTGGCTGGGCTGGGGGGGGGGGGGGGGGGGGGGCGCTGCGAAGGACCAAAGGGTTGAAGGGAACACAGCGCTGCGCTGGGTTGATCACACCGCTCCCCCTCTGACAGTAGAGGTTAAAGGAAAAGGAGGTGGAGGGTGTATTGGTGGATGTACAAAAGGTGGTGAGGGTGATGGTGAGGGGGGTAGGGGTGCATAGTTGGGTGTACAAAGGGTCCTGGGGATGAAGGTGGGGGTGAGGGGTGCATAGGTGGGTGTACAAAGGGTGCAGGGGTGATGATAGGGTGAGGGCTGGAGGGGGGTGTGCATAGGTAGGTATACAGGGTGGTAGGGTGATGGTGGGGTGAGGGAGAGGGGTGAGAGGTTCCTAGGTGGGTGAACAAAGGGTCCTGGGGTTGATGGTGTGGGGGAGGGGGGAGGAGTGCATAGGTGGGTGTACAGAGGGTGGCGGGGGGGAGGTGGGAGGTGGAGGGGTGAGAGGGGAGGTGGGGGTGAGGGGTGGACCGCAGTGAGCACAGCACAGCTGAGCGGAGGAACCGTTGAAACCGGGCGTGGGGGTTTGTGGGGGTCTTGGTGGGGGCAGGGGGGGGGGGGGGGGGGGCTTATGTAACAGAGCACAGATGCACCCCCCTCCTATCCCCCCCATGCCCCCCCTACCTTGAGCGAGGACGAGGATTGGCCGTGGCCGTGCTTGGGGATCAAAAGCAGCCTTTGAGGCTCTCTGTGAGCGCGTCGGGCCCGGCGAGGGGCTGGCTCGCCGTCGGCCAAAGGGGTGCAGCGCCTCGGAATAACAGAGCCCTGCTGGCCGAGGACGCTGAATATTGATGAGCGATTATATTGAGAAGAGCGAAATGAAACACAGAAAAGAAGGTTGTCGCCTGGAACAGCCGAACGGGCCAGGGCTCTGTCTGAATGTGAATGTGTTGCGTAGGGGGGGGGGGGAAGTTAAGTAAGGGCACGCGCTGCTCTGCCCCTTAGGAAATGAATGATAGATGTATAGATGTATGCAAAGTTAGTGTTGTGCATGCATGATCCAAGAGGTGCATGCCGACACTGCTAGAATGTAATTAATGTCGGCATATGCATTTGCATTTGCACTCTCTCTCTCTCTCTCTCTCTCTCTCTCTCTCTCTCTCTCTCTCTCTCTCTCTCTCTCTCTCTCTCTCTCTCTCTCTCTCTCTCTCTCTCTCTCTCTCTCTCTCTCTCTCTCTCTCTCTCTCTCTCTCTGTCTTTCTCTTTCCCTCACTGACCCTTGTAAGTTACAGTTTTGGGTCACAGCGTCCTTGTTGTTGCCTTCATCGTCCATCATCTTCGTCCGTGGGATACACCAGCCTCTGTTCCCGTCTACTTGAGGCCACTTCTAAGACCGAGGCTCTAGACTGCGGCCAATTGGTGGTCCAGACCCAACAGGACTGGTAAAGGCATCAGGAAGACCCCCCAGAGAGCAATAATGGCTTCGGTAGCGTTTCACCTCTCGTTCACTTTACAGTACTGGTCATAACATCCACACAACACCCCCGAACAATCGATATTCTGAATGCACTCAAGCTCTTAACCACACACCATTAAAAGCATTGATTCTGGTCTCGGTGGTGAACAGTACGAGTGTGGCTATTTATAAACTCATAAACACGGGATGTGTTAAAAGTGTTAAAAAGGTGCAAATGAACCGTCACAACATCGCCGCCCTCTCCCCCGCCTGAGGTGTTGGCAGGGCGGCGAACAGCAGGGCGAGCTGCCTTCTGTCTCACCTGCATGTTCCCCACTGTAATTAGTCGTCAAACGAGACGACAGGTTGTTAACACCCTAATGCTTCCATTTATATTTTGTCCATTTCGGTTAGCGATCAAACGCTGTGGGCCATACCGGAGGACGGAGAGGCAGGGACAGGATATTGGAGTGGCTGTGGGGTGCCCGAGTTCCAACTGTGTCCGGGTTTTATCCCCATTGTCGGAAGTGTAAGCCCTCTTCTTGAGCAGGATGCCCCTTTGTTTTTTAATGACCTGTATCTTGATGAATCTTAATATATGCAAACGCCTGCTAATTAGTTGGGAATTAAAATATATATATTATAAAAATAGGAAGATGAACGACAGAAAGAGGAAAACACACATATAGAAAATCGTGGGGCACAGAAACACAAGAGAAGTACAATAATTCAGGTTATAATATAATCCGATATATATATCATCCAATCTGGTTTGGATTAATGGGCTATGGATCAGTGATCCATTTCATTTGATTTCCTGGAAAAAAAGAAATATATATATATATATACATATAATTAGCGGGCAGCACATTCCCATCCAGTGGCACTGTTCCAACAGTAGGTGAGCATACCGATGGGATTAAAACAGTTCAAACTGCTGCTGTGTCCTGGCTGCTTTCCACAGAGATACAGGTTGATTAGTGGGGTCACTGCAGACTTTATGCACACATGTTTAGGGAAGTTGTGGATGAGTTGGAACAAACAAAAACATAACCTCATGGTTATGTGTCTGCACATAAACAGTGATATTCATGAGGTTTTTGTAGTTTTCTCGCAAAATGATTTATTCTTACAATGGTTATTCCTAAACATGTTGGAAAATTGATGACATGTTTGTGGCATTTTACTTGTCTGTGTGCACTCTCATACTGACAAAACACAATCCCTCTGCAAGTGAATTATTTTTCTACCTCTGTGAACTGGCGTGCTTGTTGAAGGTCAGTGTGATATTGTGTGGGAGATGATGATCCCTTTCGCCTCAAATGTTAAGTCCTCCTCTCTTGCCTCATTATCATTCAAAACGAGTCAAACATTTTCATGTCTTTTCAAGGTCGGTGTCTGAAAGGCCTCCGCTGATATTAAACAGAACTGAAGGAAAATCAAAACTTCAGGTCAGAATTTGTACAAAGACGAGCTGGTAATGGCCTGCAGAGTCATCAGAACGGCTATGCTATGCTACAGCTTGTCATTACAGTCGATACGACACAACCGCCGTCTGAGCAGGCAAAATATGTGAATGCATTAACCTTTTTCCTGTGAAATGTGCCAAGTTATGTCACTTTTACACAATCTGACTCAGTCACAAGATGGCATGAAAAGGAAAAAAGACATAAAGGTTAAAGTATTCACTCATTGAAGTTACAATACAAGGAAAAACAGCCATAAAGCTTCCCTCACGCTGATGTGCACATGAATGAATTTGAACACACACACCCACACACACACACACAAACACACACACACACACACACACACACACAAAAACACACACACACACAAGCTCACACACACAGACACGCAAACGCACACACACAAACACACACACACACACACACACACACACACATACACACACACACACACACAGACAGTCAGACAAACACACACACACACACATACACACACACACTACTAAAAAGCATTAATCAATATACAGAAATCCCCCTGATTCAGCTTTCAGAAGGATGGCACTGAAGTGCAGTTAGACCTGAAAAAGTGTGTGAGGGTACTATCTGGGCACTATCCATAGCCTCTGCTCTCCACTTGGCTTTGATGCCCCTTAAAAACACACCTCTCAGCAGAACTAATGGAGCGCGAGACGAGATGCAAGTGGTGGTGAAAGGAGGCGATAATGTCAGTGAGAGAACAGACAGAGATAAAGAGAGTTTGTGTGTGTGAGAGAGAGAGAGAGAGAGAGAGAGAGAGAGAGTGAGAGGGGGGGGAGAGAGAATGAGAGTTAGAAAGTGTTTGTAGAGAGAGATACAGTAAGTGAGAGAGAGTGTGAGAGTGAGAGAGAGAATGTGAGTGAGAGAGTGTTTGAGAAATAGAGATAGACAGTGGTCTTCCTTTATTCCACCACCAGGAAGTGGTGGTGAAAGGATGCGATACTGTCAGTGAGAAAACAGATGGAGATAAAGAGAGAGTGTGTGTGTGTAAGAGAGAGAGAGAGTGAGAGTGAGTGAGAGAGAGTGTTTGTAGACAGATAGATACAGTAAGGGCCCTATTTTATCCAAGCGCAAGTAGCTTTGTGGGCGGTTCTATGCCGATGTTGCTATTTTACCAGCGCATAAATGACTCTTGCGCCTGGCGCAAATCTAAAAAGGGTTGCTCTGAAGTAGCCTTATTACCTGTAGGTGTGGTTTGGGCATAACGTGCAATAAACCAATGAGAGTGCCATCTCCAATCCCCTTTAAGAGCCATGAGCGCATTTGAATCTGACGAGTTGATATTTTGACAGCTTGTTTGCAGTCTGCATGACCACATGAATTTCAAACTTCAAATGGCTCAGTTTATGGCCAAACAATATGGCCTAATTCACACATGGAATAGCGTTTTCTTCCACAACTTCAGAAATACAAATACAAACAATGTTTTCTCACGATCAAATACTCATCAATCCTAAAAGTTATGGGCTTGTACACGATGTCTGTGTCAAGAAAATATGTGTTTGCTGTATGGTGTTTGCAGATGTATTGATTTAAAAGTACAACTTATTACCGCTGTATCAGCTGTTCTTTCCCAAATAATTTACCAAGAATGTGTGGTAGCTAGGTAGATGAGAGAAGCAAAGTGTATGCGCAAGGTGCACAAGCAACATTATGCATGCGCCCTTAAAATAGCATCTGAACAACGCACCACTGACTTTAAACCAGGTATTTCCTGGTTTGCGGCGGAATTGTTTTCTGAAACTGCAAAATAGCACCAGGGAACGTATACCTCCCGTATACCTCAATGCAATACTGTCATGTTTTCTAAATGTCATTTACTGACGCAAATAACGTTTAGAAATGTTTAGCGTAGTCTCCGAATTCCCATTTGTTCGTTCCCTATATAGTTCACTATATCATAAACACTATATAAGGAATAGTGAGTGAGTGAATAGGTACGATTTCAAACACAGCTAGTGTGTCTAATTAGGGGCCCTGATTATGCAGAGCATGCACTGAAACAGAAGGGCCCACGGTTCAACAAACTAGCAAATAGGCCTTTAACCCATGCTCCGTTAAATAAAGTTGAATGATTCAAAATGTGTTACTGATTCTCATTTGAGACATGTCATCCAAATATATGCATAAAAAAAACATCAAGTTGCCCAAATTAGCATAAGTGTTGCTTTTTTTAACAACTCTCTACAGTCAGGCAATTTCCCAAAAGCCTTGAAAACTGCAGTTATTAAACCCCTTTTTAAAAAGCAGAGCCTAGATGCCTCTATTATTAACAACTACAGATCAGGATTTCGACCCATGCACAGCACTGAGACCGCCCTTAATAAAGTTGTAAACGACATCCGTCTTAACACAGACTCTGGCAAAACCTAAATACTAATGCTACCAGACGTCAGTCCTGCATTCGACACTGTAGATCATACAATACTTTTGGACAGGTTAGAAAACTGGGTGAGGCTTTCAGGCACAGTCTTAAATTGGTTCAGGTCCTACCTACAAAATAGGAACTACTTTGTTTCCATTGGCGACTTTGTATCAGAATCAACCAACGTGACATGTGGAGTCCCACAAGGTTCGATCTTAGGACCCTCTTTTTTCAACATCTACATGCTCCCACTAGGGCAAATCCCACTAGGGCAAAATAACAATATTGCTATGCTGTTGACACGCAAATCTATGTATCGCTATCACCAAATGACCCATAGATCTGCTGTGCCAGTGCATTGAGCAAGTGAAAGACTGGATGTGCCGAAATTTCCTTAGACTAAATGAGGACAAAACAGAGATAATTGTATTTGGTGCTAAAACGGAAAGGCTTAAAGTAACCCAACACCTTCACTCTCTGTCCCTGAAAACCTCAATCAAAGCCAGAAATCTACCGGTTATCATGGATTCAGATTTACATTTCCACAGTCACATCAAATCAGTTACAAAATCTGCATATTATCACCTTAAAAATGCAGCAAGACTTAGAGGGCTCATGTCTCTTACTGCAATGGTCTCCTTACAGGCCTCCCAAAAGAAACTCTAAGGAAGCTTCAGCTTGTTCAGAATGCTGCTGCTAGAGTTCTAACAAAGACCAAAAAATTTGAACATATTACACCAATTCTTAAATCGTTACATTGGCTTCATGTAGGTCAGAGAATTGATTTTAAAATCATGTTGCTAACCTCTAAATCCCTACATGCTTTAGGCCCAAAATATTTAACTGATATGCTTCCACTACATAAGCCTTCTAGACCACCAAGATCTTCTGAGACCAATCTGTTAATTATCCCCAGAGTAAACACGAAGCATGGGAATGCAGGATTTAGTTACTATAAGCTTTTTTAACTTTGACTTTATTTTCTATTTTATTACTAAAATGCCTTTTTAACTTTCCCTTTATTTTCTATTTTTACCAGAAAGATACATGATCTGATAACAGAGAGAAAGGATAAGGGTTTGAGACCCAAGTTCTGTCTGGGTTAGAGTCCTAGAATCTGGGTTGTAGTCCCAGAGAAAGGACCAAGTTCCTTTAGGTCGGGTTGGAGTCCCAGAGGAAGGACCAAGTTCCTTTAGGTCGGGTTGGAGTCCCAGAGAAAGGACCAAGTTCCTTAAGGTCGGGTTGGAGTCCCAGAGAAAGGACCAAGTTCCTTTAGGTCGGGTTGGAGTCCCAGAGAATGGACCAAGTTCCTTTAGGTCGGGTTGGAGTCCCAGAGAATGGACCAAGTTCCTTTAGGTCGGGTTGGAGTCCCAGAGAAAGGACCAAGTTCCTTTAGGTCGGGTTGGAGTCCCAAAGAAAGGACCAAGTTCCTTTAGGTCGGGTTGGAGTCCCAGAGAAAGGACCAAGTTCCTTTAGGTCGGGTTGGAGTCCCGACTTGGGTACCAGAGACTGTTGATCTGATCTTAAATACATTGCACTTTCTATTTTACTCATTTCTTTGCATATGTTTTCTTTTACTTATCTATTATTTTATTTTATTGTATGACAATGTTTATATGTGAAGCACTTTGAGTCTGCCTTGTGTATGAAAAGTGCTATATAAATAAAGTTGCCTTGCCTTGCCTTGCCTTTTTAAATCAAGTAGCTTTCTCATTAACTGTTTCCATTAACATTACAAATGTTTTGGTCTTTCAGAGAAAAACATTGAATTCCATTAGACAGATAGGAAAGACCAACCTGGATAAGTAAAATAGGACCACTGTATTGCACACATTTTAATGTCCCACATTACATCTATTAGCAGTCATCTTAACCTAAAGTTGTTAGGCAGCACGCACGCACACACAGACACACACACACACACACACACACACAGACACACACGCACGCACGCATACACAAACACACACACACACACACACACACACACACACACACACACACACACACACCCAATCTGGACGCACCATGAATGAAGATCTGCCTGGAGGGTGATAAAATGGAGGAGTAATTATGGATGACCTAGTAGTGCCTCTCAGGGCAGTGCTAAGGTTGGTTTTGTGTTTCTCTCTGTTAATTGGCCTCACCGACTGTGAACGGAAGGGCTAAGAAGGAGCTGGGGGGAAACAGAAAGACAGAGAGAGAGGGGATGGGATAAAAGGATAAGCACATACTGCACTCTTTAAGAAGAAAGAAATGTGGTTGAAAAATAGTTTTGAAAAGGCAGAGCTTGTAAGTTCCACATCACAAGTCACAAGTCGAGTAGGAGTTGAAAGAGAGCGTTGCGTATAACAACGACAACAGAAAAACAAAAGCGACAGAGAAAATATGACAATGCCAGATTGTCGTTCATTAACACAAAAACACACAAAAAACCAAAACATACACAAACACACACACACCCATACACACACACGCGGGAGCAGATGTGTTGTTGCGTGACACAGCTCCATTGAATTGTGAGAGTGAGGCAGGGTGAAAGATCCCAAGAGTACCTTCCCCTACGGTAGACATTTTGAGAGCTTCTAGCGCATGTGTTCCTAGTGGGGTCGTCCCTCATCAAATATTCAGCGGCTTTACCCTGGTTTCCCCTGGAAACTGCATACCAGGGAGTGTGTGTGCGTGTGTGCGTGTGTGTTTGTGTATGTGTATGTGTGTATGCGAGCGTGCAATTGAGTGTGTGCGTGTGTGTGTTCGTGCGTGGGCGTATGCTTGCAATGCTGACTCTAACTAGCCTTTGCTGATCTCGCTCTCTGTGTGCAATATGGGCTGATGAGCGTCTGTTTACAACCGTGTTTACACGCTGTTCAATGGGATTCATGGAGGCAGATTTATCTTAAAAGTGTGGGACATTCATTCTGTTCAAGTAACATGGCTCATGCCCCTGCCATTGAGTTTGTGTTGTGAGCGCCTCTTGAAGGCACGTACACATTCCGACATGAAAGCATATCCGTGTAGAAGCTGTGATACTGTCAGACAACAACAACAAACTAATTAACCATTCAGTATGATGAAAATCACAACACCAGGCGAGAGTTGAAAAAAAACAACCTAGGTAAGTAGTAGTAAGTAAGGCAGAGAATGAGTTGGTAGATAAAAATGCACCACAATGCTTCTTTCTTCCTCCGTATTGGCCTTGAAAAGCAAGCACCAGCGATTTCCACCAACACAAAGCTGTGCCTTTTGAAAACGTCTAATCTGAAAATGCTAGCCTTGGAAAATGGGCACAAAAAGGATTTCAGTCTCATTAATTGCAATGAAGACATTAGTCGGACCTTTGCCAAGGAAATTGTGTTTCTTTATTTTTTATTTATCCATCTCTCTTGCCCTCTATCTCACTCCTTCACAACCTCTGTCTCCCTTTGTAGCACCCTCTGTCTGTCTGTCTGTCTCACCCTGTGTCTCATTCCCCATCTCATCTTCATGTTCCCTCTCCGTCACTCTGTCTCTGTGTCTCTTACTCTCAATCTCACCCTCCCTGACACACCCTCTCTCCGCTTTCTATTTTTGCATTTGCCTCTGTGGTTGTCGGTGGTGGTGGTGGGGATGGAGCTGGAGGTGAAGGTGGTGGTGGTGGTGGTGGTGGAGGTGGAGGTGAAGGTGGTGGTGGTGGTGGTGGTGGTGGTGGGGATGGAGCTGGACGTGAAGGTGGTGGTGGTGGTGGGGGTGGTGGTGGTGGTGGTGGTGGTGGTGGAGCTGGACGTGAAGGTGGTGGTGGTGGTGGTGGTGGTGGTGGTGGTGGTGGTGGTGGTGGTGGGGATGGAGCTGGACGTGAAGGTGGTGGTGGTGGTGGTGGTGAAGGTGGTGGTGGTGGTGGTGGTGGTGGTGAAGGTGGTGGTGGTGGTGGTGGAGGCCTTGGATGTGGTGGGGTTGGTGCCAGTAAAAACGATGATAGTGATGGTACTAGTGAGCATAGTGGTGGTGCTAGTGATGACAGTGGTTGTAGTAGTGTTGATAGTGACGAGACTAGCGATGATGGCGGTGGTAATAGTGAAGATAGTGATGTTAGTAGTGGTGGTGCTGGTTGTAGTGATACTAGTAGTAGTATTGGTGATGATAGTGGTGATGCTATGATGATACTGCCACTGGGGGTGTCAGCAGTAGCAGCAGCAGTGACAGCAGCATGAGTTTAACCTTGAGCTAAGTGTAATGATGTTGGACAGAGCCAGGCAGCTCTGCTCATTAGCGGTCCAGGTGCCGGTGTCATTCCTCCTTGGCTTCCTGTTGCACCTGGAGCCACATGGCCGAGCGCTGCTCTCCTCAAATGGCTTCACACCTTTATTCCAGCAAGATCATCAAGCTGGACTGTTGCACATACTCCTGTCCTCTCTGTTTGTCCCGGTCACCAGGAAGTAGGTGTAACAGGTGACCACACATTCGGGTCACATGTATAGGTGACCTTTATCATGCATTTAGGTATGATCTACCATGTGTAAACATCTCGCCACCTCAGCTGAAAACATGTCCGTGTGCAGGCCATTGAAAACCTTTATTTGAACAGGTGATCTTTTTTATATCTCAGAAGGGTTTTAAAGTCATGTCGAGGTGTATAAGCTACTACAGCATAACAAACAGCTGAGAAGGGAGAGGTTTTCTGTTATTGAGCTATCGCAGTCTGGTATTGTGAGTTGTAAGCCCATACGATAACATTTGACCCACATCGATTTTTTCTACTTATGACAACCGCTCACCACAGCACTCAAAGTGCCATTCATCATTAACACATTGATTGCTTTTAGACAAAAACGCTCAAACAGTGTGATGAATTTCTGCGAGGGAGTCTCGCGGAGACCCAGAAACACCCGCACCCCTCATCAGCACCATGGACAGCGGTCGCCCTGGCTACGGTCCACTACAGCTGCCTCAAGTAACGGCCAAGTCACTAGCAGCGTCAAAACATCCCCAAAAACATCCCCCCAAAAAAGACGCCTACACGATGCCATTCATCTTATCACCAAAGGACACGCCGTACAGGTCTAACCCGGCAACAAAACAACAAGCACTTACCAGACGCAGCCTGCATCCAGCCGCAGATCTTAAACACGGTGGAGGTGCTGAGCAGGAAGAAGAGGCTGAAGCAGCCGATGCAGCTCACCACCAGCATCATGGACATGCCGATCAGGAAGGAGGCGGCCTTGAACGCGGTGGATGGGATGGCAGCGAACTCGGTGAAGCTCCCCTGGCACGTCAGCTCCCGGGCTATGCCATCCCCGGTGCAGAAGTGGAAGAGGCCGAAGTAGCCGGCCTGTGGCGTGTCCATGCCATCGCCGATCCAGTAGGGCTGCGAGAAGATCGTCACGTTGACGATGCCTAGCAGGATCGTGAAGATGGCCCACAGCAGCCCAATCACACGGGAGTTCCGGACGTAGTTGGTTTGGTACAGTTTCGCAGCTTCCGCGGAGGGTAACATTGATGCGGCAGCTCCTGGGATCATCGTAGGGAAACGTGAGACTTAAGGAGGAGGTTTCTGCACGGTCGATGAGCGTACAATCCGCGGACGAGCTACAGATGCGCCATGCATACGGTGCAAGACTCACGCAAAAAATAAACCCTGGCTCTGCAACATGAAACGGTGCCGTTTGACGAACGCGATCAGCAGCTCATCAACCGCGAGGAACAACGAGTCGAGAATCATTCCGATTAACTCGAGTCTCGAGAGCAGAAACCCCCCCTCAGAAGCGAGCCCTGCACCGAGCAACACGCTTCTTCCCTGCCGCTTCTGTGGAGCGCCACCGACGTCTGGCCGTGGCACTCGGACGTGCGCATCGCACGACGTTACGCACGCCACTCGCTGATGGTGATGTCCTTAGAATACCTAAGGAGCCTCCATCCACACGCAGGGCTGCCTGGGGAACAAACACTGCTCGGACTACGGGAGGATCCTGTGGCCGGTTCAGCTCGTTGAGCAGTGTCGCCAGATTGGGACAGATTCCCCGCCCAATCTGGCGGGAAATTTGGCAAACAAAATGTCCAGATTGGGCGGGAAATTTGTCCCAATCTGGCAACACTGTCGTCGAGCCGAACCCTGACGCACAGATGTTGCGTAATTATGTCCCCTGGCGGAGGGATGGGTGATCGCGTCTGCCTTGCTCCCGCGCATCAGCATCGAACGTGATCCGTTCACATGTGTCAGTCAGACCCCCCTTCTCTAGACCGTTGAACGTTATAGTGAATAGTCCGTGTTTGTGTCGTGTGGTCGTGTGGGGGCCAGTGGAGCCGATAGGGGAAGACAGACAGGGGAGGGGGAGAGGGGGATGCAGACGCAACGATGAGAGAACGAGCGACACCTGCTCCCCTAGCGACAGGATGGCGCAGCGGCAACACGTAGCGCTGTGGAAACCCTGGTGATGATGTGATCAGATAGACGACTGTGATGAGAACGGTTTGTAATAGCCTAGGCTGCTAGTGGGCAGGTCAGTCTGTTTGGCGCAAAACCGCTAATGTTTTTCTTCCAGCTCGTGGGGCGAAATAGATCGGGGAACCAATACTATTGCCATGAATGGCTACTACTGTGCCATAACAAGTTGACAAATTGTCGTTAGCATTAAACCTCAAAGTTATTGTCGGAAGAGAATTTTAAGAAGTTTAAATTAACCTAACATGTATAGGCTAATGATCACGTCCACAAGAACAAAACTTAATTGATCCAACGGTTTGGACTCCGATGTATGGCTGATCGTCTGATCCCGGTGTCCTCAGGTTATCAAGAGATAGCAGTTGTGAGGAGTTACTAGTAGGCCTATAGTGTAGACGAGTCCACTCCTACAGTGAATGGGTGGTGGAGGTTCAGGCGGTAAACAAGATGACCACAGCCGGCAGACCACGTTGGTCGCTTAAAGGTGCTGTATGTAAGATTTAAAAGCTTTTATTTGATTGGTTATTAATGGCACGGTCATCCGTCAGCTTCTACTGAGTGAAATGTGCTGTGATAATTAGGAGTTGACTACACTTGCCTCCGTTTGAGCACATTTAGATTTCAGAACGCTCCCGGCTTATTTCTGCTCTCTCTCTCTCTCTCTCTCTCTCTCTCTCTCTCTCTCTCTCTCTCTCTCTCTCTCTCTCTCTCTCTCTCTATTTAAAACTCTCGAATCTTACCGAAAGCATCTTTATCGGTGAGCTCTGACCGTTGCCAGTACACTAAGTCACGTGTTGTTTTAGGATTCTAAAAATAGACCATTGATAGCACTGCATGAATTCATGTTAGTTGCGTGAGTACAAGCAAATACGTGAATAAGGCACACACACGCATGCATGAACACAGGGACGCACGCACGCACACACACACACACACACACACACACACACACACACACACACACACACACACACACACACACACACACACACACACACACACACACACACACACACACACACACACACACTCAAATCCATGCCATGATTACATCTAATCCAGCATTTGTGTGGATGCCAGAGCCATTAAATCTAAATGGCTTTTTCTCTCTATGAAGGAATGTTTTACTGTTTACAGCAAGAAGGGATTTTATCTGAGCTATTTCTGTAATGGATATGGGATAAATATTGTAGAATTCTCAGACTATATCACATTATTTGTTGTAAACCCCATCCAAATATTTACTCATGTATTAACCAGGCTGTAAGTGCAGTTGCCTCCGACGGTGTGAGTTCAAACATGACAGATATGTTATTGTATTATTTTACCAAAGGCGCCTTGTGAACACACACGTCTAGTTCCTGGTTTCATAACTCTCCAGTCTTGTGTGGAAACACCCTGACTTTGTATGAACTATTATCATGTGTGGGAGTCCTCCCACACAGAGAAGACAGAGGGACAAATAGTGACTGCTTTAAACGGCCTGCGCTTTAACGGCCTATTTCGGGGGGGAAATAACTCGGAGCCCCAGAGAGTGAACCCATCTATTTAAAAGGAAACATTGATTTCACGTGGGGGCAGTGAGGGCGTAACAGTCAGCTTTCTGATCTTGTTAGTGGTTTAACTTGTTTCCTATAGTTCAATTATAGGGACAGGAAACATAATGGCACGGAAGTTGTCCTCTAATGCCTGCTAAGACCACCTCTCAACGTCAGTTGGAAGGTTATGACAAGGACATTCTCTCGTTTATTTAAATAAAGTGGGGCCAGAATTGTTAATATCTCGATCAATACAAACAGCGTATTGTGGATCCAAATGCTTCAATACCTGCTCAAGATATTGATTTAGTTTTTAAATAATCAAACTATGTAACGGAAGCACTGGGCAAAAAAGATTAGGAGCCACACAAATTATTCTACCGTTATATGTTTTCATCTGAAGATGGTGCTATTGCAGCATTAATGTTATCTCTCGAACACGATTCAAATGACTCCACCCGTTGTCCATGAAGATGCAAATCATAATGTAACAACACAAAACAATATAAGGTGAAATAAAATCAATAAAATAAAATACAATCGAATAGAAAAACAAAAAATACTCTTCAATTTATTTGAAACTTCTGGTACTCATATCACTTACAAATAATCAGTCTCTCCTTAGTACATAACATACACAGATTTAGAACTATAGGCAATGGGCATTAAAATTAATTCATTCATTTTGCAAAAAAAGTATGAATCTGTATTTTACTTCTTGACGCAAACAGTGAATTTACA
>NC_136942.1:7740265-7745265 GCF_949987615.1 Pollachius pollachius
AGCTGTAGGGTCAAGGTGAGTGCTGTGAAATGCTAATGACTACTGCCATGTAGGGTCCACCACTGCCATGTTAACACTGCTGACTCCAGGAGAGCTCGGAGGCTGCACGGTCCCCATAAAGCAGCAGCTACCGTACGGTCCTGAGGAAGGCAGGAAAAAGGAATTTTGACTACAAACACACTTCTTTCCCTTCTTCTCACTCCCATCTTCTTTTTGATGTTGTTTTATCTCCAGCTATGTTTTTACGCACTTCTAGGAATATACTAATAATTAAATATGTATGATATTCTCATGTCAAACTATATATATATATGTATATATATATATTTAGGCTACGCCTCACTTCATATGTCAATTGTTGTGCCAAGGAATAAAGTTGCACGAAGCGAGACGGAGAACGTACTGGACTGCATGGGATGCATCTCACAGATTCCATAGAGTCGTCATCCATCAATAATTTAAACAAGACGTGACAGGATCTGGCTTCCTGTGCATCAGATCATACATTTCGGCCTACCCACCTATATGCTTCATACATGCATACATATATATATATATAGGCTGGCGTCGAAGGAGCCGGACCAAAAAATCACAGCAGGCCAGTATATCCCTTGAAAAGCCAGGTGGATTCCATCCATATTGATGCTCTCATTTAAATGTTGGTGTCTTCAGATCGCGTCCGAACGCTATCTGCCCATAAATACTCCATGGACAAATTGATTTAATGCAGAAACACAGTACTGCTCCGTGAAGGGGCCGTCCCTTAACATGTTGAACCAGTAGAATAGGGAGGTGGAGTAAATGATTGAATAAAGGTTAGAAATGAGGATTTTGGGGTGTATTCTAAGTACATACAGATGTAGTTACACTTTACGCTATAGTCATATCTTATTGGCTCAAAGACGCTATGTTTACATATAAAATGCAGACCCTACAACACCATCGAAAACTTCTAATCCACAGCGATTGTGCAAATCGGCCTTGAAAGAGAAAACCAATTCCGTGTTTCTCTTCCCCGCAAACCATTTCCCAATTTGTCTTCTTTTACACTCTGTGATTTACAGAATGAAACTTTTTTTTATCCGCTGTTGTTAAAGAAGCCAGCTTGTCCGATGTGGGTCGCTTTTATTGCATGTGAGCCCACGGTGGCTGCAGGCGGCCTTGGCCTCCCCTCGTGCCTGGGACTACAGGCCATCCGTCAGGGAGGTCCAGTCACTGCTGGAGGGTTAGGGCCACACGGGAGCAGGGCGGAGCCCACTGCTCCACTTCCACATGTCTGAGTGGAGGAGAGGGAGAGGGTTGTATTCACTTTACAGACCCAGAGTGTCGCTGGTGATCCCACGTTGGAGGGTCCATCAGCATCCCCTCAATAGACTCAATCGCAAAACCCCTATCCTAACCGACGTATACATTACAGTCCTCTGCCAACATTACTACTGGGCGACACTACTCTGTGTGTAGCCCAGCCGTTAAGAGAGACGGACGCATTGATAAATACTCTTCAAAACATAACCACCGCTTTAAGGAGCGCAAGATGGAATACCTTTGTGTTACAGACTCAACCAAGCCTTTGAACGTCAAGCTAAACATTCTTAATATTGTGAAAAATGTACTCCTGCGCGATATGTTTACCCCGCACCCCCCCCCCCCAGGAGGTAGAAAGCCATGTGTCTTCTACATGGGCCGTATATCTGCACCTCGGTAATATGCAGAATGTGTAGCCTGCAGCGGCGGACGGAAATAGGTCTAGCAGCCTGGCAATGAACTACCAGGAGACATAAGGAGCAGGAGGTTGAAGCGAAGAGGAGGAGGAGGAGGGGGAGAGGGGAGGGGAGGGGGGAGAGGGGGAGGAGGAGAGGGGAGGAGGGTGAGGAGGAGGGACAAGCGTTAGCCCAGTTGATGAAGGTAAAAAAACATCCGAACAACAGGGCGAGCGCGGAGCCCGATGAGGTCATCCATTATCATACTGGACGACCAAAGGTCTTCCGTCTTCATTTCAATGCTATCCCAACCCCCCCCACCACACCCTCCCCGTTGGACTGAGATGAAGTCCTAATAAGGAATTGATTTTTATTCTCTTTTAAAAGAGAGAGAGGGACACGCTGGGTGGGAGGGCGGTGGCCTTCTGAGCTTGACCTTCCGAACCTCATAGCTCATTGTAGGTGTGGCAGGCGCTCCCCCCCTCCTCCACCAACACCTCCCCCCCAGCCTCTCCCCTTACGCCTGGGAATCGATTAGTCGGACTGCGCGGGTCAAGCCCGTAACCGCCCGTCTCCGGGCCCAGGGCCCCTCGTGTGTCATCCGTGTGTCACAGAGCCGGGGGCCGCGGGCGTATCTCTGCCCGCAGACGCTCTCCGTCTCCCAGGGAGCGCTCAGACGGAAGGAGAGGACAGCGGGAGAGTGCAGCGTTCTATCAAATGGTGCGGAAAAAGGAATTGGGGTTGGGTAGAGATACAGCAACCTCGGGATGTCTATCAAGTGTGCATCGACCCCCCCCCTGAAACTTTTCCTCTGCAAGCCGTTGTCTATCTATCAGGGAGTGGAGGAGGAGGGGGAGGAAGTGGAAGAGGAGGATGAGGAGGAGGATGGTGGATGAGGAGGAGGAGGAGGATGGAGGAGAAAGGAGGAGGAGAAGGAGGAGGCGGAATTCGAAGAGCGGGGGCGGGGTATGGGGTAGTGAGACCAGAAGACCCTCTTCTCTCCCTCCCTCCTCGGATGCATAATTCAGTGTTTCTCTCACAACAGCCTGCTCTACAATGGACTCAGCCTACCCCCACCTCAACACCCCCCAACACCACCATGCGGCCTGCAGGCTGCTAATATGAAAGAACCCAGTTTCCACTCTGTTGTTCAGTCAAGCCTTTCCCCATTCTGCATACACACACACACACACACACGCACGCACGCACGCACGCACGCACGCACGCACGCATGCACGCACGCACGCACACACACACACGCACACACACACACGCACACACACACACATAAACGCACACACACACACACACACACACTCACTCACATACGCACGCACACACACACACACACTTATACAAGCACGCTCATGCACACACACGCATGCAAAAAACACACACAAACGCACTCACTCACACACTCATACGCGTATGATTTATTAATCTCGACGAGCGCCAGGTCATCATGCAAGTGGTAGTGGGGGGGCCCTTTGGGTAGACTAGGACTTTATTTTTTCACTTTTTCTTTTTCTTCTTCCTCGTAACTTTTCAAAGAACGGGTCCGCAGAAGTTGGCAGAGGGGAGTGTGTCGGCCGAGGCACCACCGAGGGAACTCGGAGCAACAGCCGCCCAGCTCAGCCTCCCGCTGGTGACTGCTGGCTCCCACCACCACTGCTCCGTCCACGAGGGCCCCTGTCATGTCGCGGCCAAGACGGAGCGACAAAGGAGCAGGAAGGAAGCAGGCATGACAACAGCACAGGACGCCTCTTCCTGGACCACCGCGGGCATTTGGTACGCTGTGCTTCTGGCTTCCAGGCCCCTCTGGAAGTGGACTTGACGTGGAGAGGAGAGAGGAGGGAGGAGGGGGGGGGGGGGGAGAGGAGAGGAGAGAGGAGAGGAGAGAGGAGAGAGGAGAGAGAAGGGAGAAAGGAGGAGAGAGGAGAGAGGAGTAAAGAGTGAAGAGTGAGGAGAGAGGAGTGAGGAGAGAGGAGAGAGGAGAGAGAAGAGAGGAGAGATGAGAGAGGAGAGAGGAGAGAGAAGGGAGAAAGGAGGAGAGAGGAGAGAGGAGAGAGGAGAGGAGAGAGGAGAGAGAAGGGAGAAAGGAGGAGAGAGGAGAGAGGAGATTGATGGAGACAGAATGTGAGCAGCCTTCTGTTGAACCTTCCAGGCTTAGTGTGGTGCAACAGGAGCTTGGGTCGTTTTACGGCAGAAGACAACCTGCTTGTGAAGAACACATTTGGATGGATTAACAGGATTAACAAAATAAGGATTTACTTAATGCTTCATATACACTTTTTTTTAATCTTTCATACATATTTGATAATCAGAGTACAGGCAAATGCATTAGCATTATCTTAAAGTCTACAGAATATATTGTTATTGATATAATTTAATTGATAATTCCATGATATTTTTCCCCATTATAATCAAGAAGCACCAAGATGGCGGCTTGGACCCTGCTGGAGGTGAAGGAGTTGCTGGAACAGTCCCTTCAGAACTATGGGGATGAGATTCCCAATTTCCCATGAAGAGCCTGTTCTGTGTTCTGTTACTGGGCTCCTGTTTGTCATCGCTCGGGCCTCGGTATCAGAGAGACTAGGCATCCCTGAGAGCCAGGAGACCCAGAACCTATGATTCATGGACCATGGATTCCTGGATGGTTTTCATCAGGATTTACTCTAGGGTATCTAGGGGCGCAGGGGGGTGTGGGGGTGGGAGGGATAGGCAGAATAATTGACACTGTATTTTTCATCCTCAATGTGTTTTCACCAATTTATTAATTGGATATGAATCTTGCTGTTCGATTCTTTTTTTATGTTATTGCATTTATTCCCCCTCCCCCTGTCACATCTCATACGGTCTGTAAAGTCTTTTGATGTTTTGATGGGAAGAGGCAGATGATGACGGGACTCTTTAATGAATGTTTGGATCTGGACAAACCCGGGGCCCTTTGGCTGCTGGGTCCAGGGGCAGACGTCCAGTCATACGTCATGGCTTATAATGGCTTCTTTAATAGCTGGGTGTTAATGATGAGGTCTAGAGCGAGAGAGAGAGAGAGAGAGAGAGGGGGGGGGGGGGGGGGACAGGGAGAGGGACAGAGAGAGAGAGAGAGAGAGAGAGAGGCAGAAAAAGAGACGAGAGAGAGAGAGAGAGAGAGAGAGAGAAAGAGACAAGAGCGAGAGAGAGAGAGAGCAAGAGAGAGAGAGAGCAAGAGAGAGAGAGGGGGAAAGGGAGAGGGACAGAGAGAGAGAGAGCGGGAGAGCAAGAGAGAGAGAGAGAGAAAAAGAGACAAGAGAGAGAGAG
>NC_136942.1:7755265-7800265 GCF_949987615.1 Pollachius pollachius
GCCTAACAGACACAGTACCTTTGCATAAATCAGATTTACAGTGGTATGGTAACGATGTTGACTATATATATCCTTAAAGTTGACACCAGGAAACCAACAACTACCAATATTTGAGAGTAATTCAAGGTCAACATTTCTGTTTGTTAAAAAAACAAATAAAGTTTTTTTATTTTTTTTATTAAACCGCAATGTTTGGAATCATTCTGAAACTGTATTTAGCGAAAATGATTGGCTAAATACAGAAACTGGAAAAGACAGCACGTTCGCGGGTGCGGTAAGCATTTCCCTGGTAACGGGGATCCCGACCAATCAGAGACGTCAGGGTTACGCTTCAGGATTTCGGTAGTTTGGTAACGTTACGTCTTCATGACAATGCGTATCGAACATGTACGACTTCGACATACGACTACGACTTCTACCGCAGCATATTCCATCGTTTCAAAATCTCGTAGCTGATGGTGAGTCACTAACCGAACCTCACAATCAGAAGGCATCATGTGCGTTTTTCTTGAACGCAAAATGCTCAAATGCTCATTGCGAGGTGACGTTTACATGTTAAGTTATAGCTATTGTGGGGAAGTGATAACTAGCTTGTTAAGAATGGTTTAATTTTTTTGTTGATGTAAGCTACCCCATAAGATAACCAAGTGTTCACTCGTTTGAATGCTTCATTCTTGCTCATTGTAAAGACGGCCATAACGTTGGCAATAGAGAGTTAAAATATGTTTGCTAACGGCAGCATGCTGGCTATTAAAAACAACGAATAACCTGAAATAGTCCAGCTCCATCAAAGTGTGGATAGGTAACATAGTCTGCCTGGCCCTGAACTGTTCCTTAGAGTTCATAGGGGTGCACTTGTCCTTACTCAGCCAAATAACGTTAGTCATCCACTTAGTGTAGTCACTTTGTCTGTCTGTCTGTCTGTCTGTCTGTCTGTCTGTCTGTCTGTCTGTCTGTCTGTCGCTCTGTCTGTCTGTCAGACAGCAGGTTGTGGTGTATAACCATATAGTAAGCCTACTTTTTGACTGTATTATTTTTCTACACTTCTGTTGGACAACTTTATGACATCAGCATAATTAAGTGCTACAATCGTGCACACATTCTTCGGTCTATAAGCCCTTTTTAAAAAAACGACCAACTGTTTAATACACAGAGCTTAATCAACGGTTTAATTAAAATCCGTTGAGGAATTAGAAAGTTGGTTCGGAAGAGCTTTGAGAAACGGCAGATAACCTTTGACCTGTCACTGCAATCTCATCAGACAAAGCCAACCTGCAGCCCCTTGAACAGCATAAAGTTGGAACACACACACACTACAAACCCACACACACACATGCACTGACTGCTGCTATAAGATTACAGCTGTCATTACTGAACTTTCTTGATCTATAATGTTTACTTACTCATGAGGTTCTTGTAAAACTTTCATGCACCAACATTTCATTCTTAAGGTCAACGACAGTTTGCTTCGAAGTATTTAAGTACTCAGTAGTCACTTCAAAAATATCATTCAAATTCTGGAGCCGCTTTGATGAAACAACAAAAACACAGATCCGTGCATACTGACAACATTTATTTGGACTTTCATGAACATTTGGTTAATAAAATGTGACTTTTATTAACAGAATGATATTTATATATGATATTTATAACACAGATTTTCCTTCTCTCGGACATGCCTTTGAGTTAGTGCCATTAATGTTCTCAAGTATTGATTTAAGGCCCCTTAAGGCTTGAGGAAAACATCTACATTCTGGCTGCCCTTTAAAATTGCATAATATTGTTTCCTTTTGTCAAGGTGTTTAGCCTTGGAGAATACTAATGAGAATGTACGCGGTGACTGGACCGAGCATGGGACCTGCCACCTGCCTGGGACATGACATCAGACAAGCTTAAAGGAAAAGTATGAAGTAAGGGTGAAACGAGAAATTTGAGGAAATACATAAACACAAGGTTGTTTGTTTTTTATTTCTGTCTGGATGGGGGTATACCTTTCCATGCTGTAACACATATGTAAAGTCATTTCTCTCGCTCTCTCCCTCTCCTTCTCTCTCTCCCTCTCCCTCTCTCTGTCTCTGTCTCTCTGTCTCTCTCTCTCTCTCTCTCTCTCTCTCTCTCTCTCTCTCTCTCTCTACCTCCCTTTCTGTCTGTCTGTCTCTGTGTATTAAGGGTTTTTTGACTGAACAACATCTGGCCACAGCAGTCAGTCTTGCTCTGTGCTTGTGTTGTGGGTCACCCAGTATGTTTGGACATGAAGTGTGTGTGTGTGTGTGGCCGGTCACTGTTAATGTCTGTATCAGGCACTTAACCACACAAACCCAGCAGGCAGCTAAGGAGAACCACCAGAGAGGCAGTTTGAGTGTGTGTTCAGTCTTCATCCTGGCTGGCTCATTATTTGTTTAGCGGGCTCAGCATTAGCCACCGCTCAAAAAAAAAGTAGTTTAGCAACTAGGGTAGCTAAATATGTGAAGCTTTATCTATCGTCTTAGTTTTCATGAGTGTGCAGAGAGAATCTGACATCATGAATCAAACTCATGGACACGAACGACACGGTGTGAATGAAAAAGGGACAGATGGAAGGATTTAATCGTCCTCCGCGTCTCCACGATATTTGTGTTCATCACACAGGGTGGAGAAGACGCTGCTTGGATCCATGCTGAATTAGTTCATTTTCATCGACATGGCGGAGAGGGAGGGAGACGGATAGATTGGTAGGACAGATGGGTGTTCAGCGGGGGGAATATAAAACAAGGAACATGAGGAGAAGAACTCGATAAGGTGTCGGCGAGATGGAGATCCATGGCAGGGGAAGTAACGACGAGGGCTATAAATCCACAACCGTGGCGCATGACAGGGGGAAGGAAAGAAAAGTTGGACAAGCCCACGGAAAGTAGATTCTGATGGAAAACCTGTGGAAAAAAGCAAGGCACTGGGAGCAGGAAAAACACGTTGGGACAGACAGAGGAGAGGGAGGTTCATGTTTATGGAGAGGGGTGCTGTTGATGGTGGTGGTGAGAAGTGGTAGTTGTGGTGGAGGTGGTGGTAGAGATGGTGGTGGTGGTGGTCAATGAGCTGGTAGAGATTGTGGTGGTGTTGGTGGTGGTCCAGGTGGTGGGAGTGGTGGTAATGCGGGGAGGGGGGAGGGGGGTGTAGAGCAGCAGTAAGGGAGATAACGAGAGGGGATGGGAGAGATGTGAAGGGAGGAGAGGGGGTGGTGGTGTGATAGAGGGTGAAGAGAGGAGGACGATGGATGGTGGATGGGCAGGAAAAGACAAAAGACAGCCAGAAAGACAGACAGACAGACAGACAGACAGACAGACAGACAGACAGACAGACAGACAGACAGGGGATCTGTTAGAAAGCTGGTCGGGGATGAAGACACGAGCAGATGCGCAAAGATAAGGCAGCCAAAGGATCAGCCCAGAGAGCCATGCACACCCAACTGCTTTAGCTGGAGCTCAGCAGGATGAGAAAGTCAGAGGAAGAGCGAACAGCACAAAGAGAGGTGGAGAGAGAGAAGGAGGGAGATTAAAGTGATAGACTGAGGGGAAAGAGGGAGGAGATACGAGCCGTGTGAGTGAAAAAAGGAGAGAAGGAAGGAGGGAGGGAGGGAGGGAGGGGGGAAGGCCACCTCGTAGAGCGCATACAGCACGCGTGGAGCCGGTGCTACGGAGAACAAGAGGGAGGGAGGGAGGGAGGGAGGGAGGGAGGGAGGGATGGTGGGAGGAGAGAGGGAAAGAGAAGGAGGGGTTGAGGTATTTAAGCGCTGGAGCAGGACAGCACAGGCAAGCTCTGAACTCCCCGAGAGTGAAGGGAGGTGAGCGGGAAGGAGCAGAAAGCAGAACCCAGGGAAGAGGAGGACGAGGAGGACAGAACAGAGCGCTACACTTTTGCTTCGCTGTTCTTTCGGGGAGGCTTTTCTCCCGGGCAGCCCGACACTCACAGACAGACGCACTAACTTACTGACACGCACACGCACACTCTCCTGGAGCGGACCAACCTGTGGACCCAGAAGACCAACCTTTTTTGGATTCCTACCCGGCCCTAACTTCTTCACCCCTTGCCCCTAGACCACCACCACCGCCACCACCCACCCCAAGACCCCTTAACCGTAACTACTTTAGCACGGCTCCCCATCGCGTCGCCTTGTTGTGCGAGGGCAGACTTGGAGCCATGGTGCGTGGGGCCTCTCTCAAGGGCGCCCTGGGCTGCACCCTGCTGGCTCTCATCCTGGGGAGCAGCAGCAGCATGGATTTGGGGGGTCCGCCCGCGGGCTTCTTCCCTCGCTTCAACCCCTTCTTCTTCCTGTGCACCCACCACGGGGAGCTGGAGGGCGCCGGACTAGCCGAGGGCGGGGTGGAGGTGCTCCTCACCTTCCAAGTGACCGGCAACCCCACCGCCTACACCCCCGGACAGGAGTACCAAGGTGAGCGCATCCACCCTTCTTGTCCAGCCTCGCTGCACCCTCGTCGAATTGTGCTGAAGAAATGCTTTTCTATCATCTCCAGCATGTGTTTTGCTCAATGTTGTACAGTTATGAAGAAAATCAACAAATGGGTCCATCTACGGATTAGTGAGATTTGTTGAAATTTGACATTTACGTAGTCCGTTTTGGATCTGTTACTTGATATTTCAGTTTTTATGTTTTTTTATCATTATGTTATTTTTTATTAGGTTGTCTGGGAATCGGTCCTCAACAGTTAAAAAGATGAAAGATATAAATCGAGAGAGCTCTTTAAATCAACGTTGCAACATGAGACATTTGGGTGAATACAAGTTGATTAAATTGTTATGAGCAGAAACATAGGATCTGCCAAAAGTAACGAAGCGTTTTGAAGATTCTCCCCCACGTTGGGAACACTGAATCACTGACAGAAGTACGCCGCTTCTTCTCAGCAGGTGTTTTGCCTCAAAGATAATGGAGACTTGAGTTGTGTGTGTCCGTGTGTGTGTCTGTGCGTATGTGTGCGCTTGTGTGCGTGATATGCATGTAAGCTGTAGCGGTAGTTTGCGTGGGGTGGATCCGGTTAGAAACAGGCGTTTATATAACGGGAATAAGTACAGATGCCGAATGGGACTGTTGTTGAGCGCCAGGAGCGAGCTCCGGGAGCGCTCACACTCTCAGCTGTGATCCCGGCGCTCCTGTGTGTAGGAGGCTTCTCCACAGGACTAATAGAGAGACCCGCTGAATGAAGAAGGGAAGCGTAGAGGACCAGGCGGGGGGGGAGCAGAACAATATGAGGACCAGAGAATATGATGAGCATAATTAAGATCATTATTCACTTGATACGGATGATTGCGGCCGTGCGAAGGGGTATTTCACCTGCGCCATGTGACAAAGCAACACCTGGCCCAGAAGGATGTATGACCTCTGACCTCTCAGAGGTCTCCCACACGGACAGAAGGGGTCCGTCCCAGCAACTGTTTCACTGTCTGATCGAAACACTGAGGACAACGACCCATGCGGTCGACCCCCAGAGAGTAGATTAGTACAGGCTATCCCCCAAGAGATAACATTATCTTAACCTCGGCCGCGGATTCTCGGACATGCACACATCCGGCAGCGCCTGTTTCTTTATTTATCGCTCATTTCCCCCCGGATTTATATACACACTCTTTCTGTGTTTATATTACATTACTAATCCGGTCTTGACTGTATTTAGACCAATAAGACAACATGAAAAACACAGCTTTTAGTATTTCCCTGCCGGGGGGGGGGGGGAACCCTCTCCTGCCAGCACACAGTTCTCCATTATCATGGCAAATAAACCCTCTTGAATTCAATAAGGAAGCATTGAAAGGCGTTTGTGTAATTGTATATAGAAAGAGGAGGCTACAGCGAGAGGGGGAAACAGGAGAAGAGCCTGCAGAAAGCACTGTTATCCCTGGGCTGGAAATAACAGGCCGTCTCTCAGCCCTTCAGTCAAGCACCTCGTAAGCGGCTGTGTGGGGAGAGTGAGAGGGGAGAGATTTGAATAACTAGCTGGTGGATGGTAGGGATACGGAACGTGCAGAGAGGTTTAAATAATTAGCATTAGAAATGTGTTGGGCATGGAGGGGGTGGGTTTAAATAGGGCCACGGCTGGGATGGGATGTGACAGAACAGGGGAGATTTAAATGATGGTGAGAGGATTGGGCTGGTAAGCCACAGTGACTGGAGCTTGTGTGAAAAAAATAAAAAAGCATGGTTCCACTCTGGTGATTTATTTTTCTATGTTCTGGTACACAGCGACGGTTCATTGTTAAACGACTCGGTTTTGACTGCATTTGCCTTTCAATAAACGAATGAATGGCATAATGATGTGTGTACCCCTCACAATATAAAAAAATGTGTAAGCTCTAAAAATGACCATCGCCCCAGCCAATGGTAACAACCAATGCACAGGCCTGTATGTGTTATGTCTGCCCAAAACAAATATTTTCTATGGTCTGTTTGAGGACTGGGGAGAGGGAGAGAGGGAGAGAGGGGGAGAGAGACATGAGAAAGATAGAGCGGTTAAGGTGTAACAGTGTAAATGTCCATGTGGAGTTTCTCTCAATGCATGCCGCTTCTTGTTGCAAGACGCTCTTCGTCTTTGTTTTTGTGTATTTTCTGTGCCTAGGTACATTCAGCACCCTTGGCCAACAGATGATATCATGTTTATCTCGATCTTTCCGCTCAGAGAGTTGCTGTTAGAGCTGGTGGGCGAGCAACTGGTGTCGAAAGACTAGGAAACAGAGAAAGAGTGCAAGAGAGAGTGATAGAAAGAGAGATAGAAAGAGAGCAAGAGAGAGCGCGAGAGTGAGAGGTAGGCAATCCAAATCGAAAAGTTGAGGGACAGAGGAACGTCGGAAAAGAGATCAAAGCTGGAGGAGGGTTTTTTGTTATTATTATCATCGCATCAGAAAAGGGAAAGGTGGATACAGGATGGAAGTATGCAGGACTTTTAACCCCTATCAAATATTCTCTTAGCGATAGAGGGTGGATCAGGGTTAGGGCAGGTCAGACCCAGATGGTGGAGGACTCTGTGGGGCTGATGTTTCTGGCCTGACCCCGCCGCCTCTCGCTTATTGCCTTTGAATGATACGGCTGTGTGTGGGCAGTGGGCTGAATGTGTTTGTTTCTCTGTATACAAACTGTTGTAAGCATGAGGGGCTTGTGTGCCTGTGTGTTTATTTGTGTGTTGTGCGTGTAGCCTGTCTGCATCTGTGTGTGTGTGTGTGTGTGTGTGTGTGTGTGTGTGTGTATGTGTGTGTGTGTTTGTATGTTTATTTGCGCATCTTTTTTGTCCACATAGATGGAATGTGTATATGTGTGTGTGTGTGTGTGTGTGTGTGTGTGTGTGCGCGCTCGCATCTTCTTTATCCACGGATGGAACAAGTGATAAGAGGTTGTGTTACTTCGTGGGATGTGCTAAGCGCTGGGCCTTGCGGGTCACACCGGACTGCTTACAAACAAATACACAAGCGGGCGGTAAACAACCGCCAAGGGGGAATAAAGGCAATGAAAGAGAACTAGGAATGAAAGGTTGACCCACGGTTAACTCGTATACAGTAGCCCGGAAAAACACTACACCATCATAGTGTAAGGTCGGACGCCTTCACCGATCCGTCAACAGAAAGAGAGGAGCAGAGAGAGGATTATTCTGCCCTTTGGCCTTCTGCTCTACACCTACACAAGACATTAGGGCCGCCACGGTCGACACATGCTGTTCAGGAGATACACGTCTCTCTCACCGCAGCAAGCACTATTGGAAAACAAGCATAAAGTTTCACAAACAACATTGTTTTGTGTATACTAGAGTAGATCCTCGTGTAGGACTCAGTTGGTCTACTCAGAGAGGTAGTTTGGGACCATATTGGTGACGATGGGAGCGTCAACGTACAGTATTGTGTTCTGTGTGTGTTCGGAGAGCAAAATGCAGGGGATGGGTAGAGGGAGATGAGGTGTGGTGTCAACAGAGAAAAAAAAGATGGAGGTGCACGGAGAAGGGAAATGGGGCCAACGAGATTGATTGTGTGACGTGAAATTACTAGAAATGTTTTTTTGCTGCGGATTTCATCTTGGCTTGCGTTGTGGGGCGTGTAAGTGGAATACAATGGAGCAGTCATGTTTGTTATGTCGGCTTGTTTTGTCTGCTAAGTCTGAAGGGTTTGTGTGTATGGTATGGGCTCAATTCTCTTTCATGCCGGATGTGCATTTGCATATTCTTTGAGTATGAATATATATATAAACGCTTTTTCATCTGTAGGCGTATGCTATTGTATCGGAGTGTGTCAAGGTCATTGACGTCAGCATTAGGCAGTGATAAGAGGCCTTCAGAGACACACATACAGGTAGATCCCCCCACTGCAGTTAATGGGCGACAAATCTATTGTGCTGCGGCGTGGCTGAATTGGCCCGGCATAATGAATGGGATTCAACAGGGTTTCTGACAAGGGTGGGGGTGGTGACAAGGGAGCAGGAGAAAGTGACAGAAGGGCTAACAAGGGAAGCGCTGTACACAGGCCAGGGCTGAATAAAACGACCACCGCTAATCTGTCAAAGATGCCTGCGACAGTCCCCCATCCCGTGGGGTCTTTTCATGTGCAAATGATTTGAGTTGGCGCAGAGTAACGATCGACATCTCAAGGAAAAAATGGAATTCCTAATGGAAATGTTTGGATCATGGCAGCATCACGCAGCGCCACCGCTCGCGTTCGCGACTAAAAGATAATCGATTTTAATTGGAAACAATTAGAAATCCTTCCAGCTGTCCGCGGCCCAACCGCGGCCGTTCCTCGTCACCATGTGCAGACACAGGAAACCCATTATCCGAACTTGAGGAGTTGATTGCTTGTCGTGGTGGAGATTTCACTGTGAGTGTGCCGTGGATCGCGGTCTGCGGAGCCACAAGCCACACGTGTCCGAGTGAAGGGCTCTGATAGGCGGCCAGACAGAGCGGGAGGGGAGAGAGATAACCGCTAACAACGAGTCAAGTTAGGTCATCCTCCTCAGCAGGACTTCAGGGGAAACCCAGAGCCATCTTAAGTGCTCCAAGCTGTGCGGCAACAGTGGGTTTTGATAATTGATTGATCGATGCTGCACTAAACCCCATTTGTCTGCTTTGACAGCAGCAGCAGCAGCCCCATGAATGTTGCCTTTTGCAAAATTTAACCCGTGAAAGGACCGTTGCATGTCTGCTCTTTGACCCTTGACCCATGAGGGATATTTCTGTGAAAGATTTCTTTTCTGGGCGTTATCAGGCTGGACTTGCGGTCGGTGAGAATCAACAGCTCCCGTGAACGTACACTTTGTATTATTCGTTTTTTTGCTAACGTGAAGCCGAAGTAACGTATTTATGAATTTAAAGAGTCAGGGAGAGAGGTTTGTCAGATCCGGCAGGTTTGTTACGCTGAGGTAGGTATCGGGCAGTGAACCATGGCGTGAGGACAGCAGACTGGCCTAGTTTTCAGGCAGTTTAGGGGGGGCGGGGGGGCCGTGAGAGATGGGGGGAGGGCTGCTAAGGGGGAAAAGGGGTTAATGGTTTAATAGGGCTCTCTCATACACTTGAGGATGCCGACCTGATAATAGCACTGGCACTTTTGAGAGAGCATCGAACCCCAAAGCATTCTTTTAGTTTTGCTCCAGCTTTTTATCCGCTCGCCTCCTGCTAGTTACGTCTGAATAGATCAGTACTCTGGCGAGGGAGAAGTGTGTCAAGTGTTTCAGTGTTTGTGTGGGCGTGCCGGGAGGGAGTGGTTGGGTGTTGCGGCCTTCATATTGTGCCCTCCAGACAGTGAATGATGAACCAGTACAAAAAAAGAACCAAAACCCATTGTATCACTCGAGATATCCCCCCCCCCCATTCTCCTTCAATCAGGGAACAGATGGGCGGGGGGGGGTGAAATGAGAATGGATATTCATAGGGAATCTTCCTTTTGTCACACGCGCATGCCAGGCCATGCGCACAACCCTTCAATCTACGGAGGTGATTCATCAAAACAGTCGGACAGGTCAGCCCGTTCCACTGGCTAACCAATAATGTGTTGATCAACCTCCCAATAGAAAGGTCCTTGCACAAGGCAGCATGATTTTACTCAAAAAAAGGATTCATATTCTTGGTTTCACAAATCAAAGGAGTTGATGGGGCAGATCCAATTTGAGTGGTCAGTGGATATTTCACTGTGATAGCCCACAGCCTCAATGTCTGATCAGCCCCATGCATGAGTCACATTTCTGGAAATGTAATTTACTGCGTCAGGGCGCAGCAACACTGTTGGCCTTCGCCTCAACGGTGCCAACATGATGCCAGGTGTGTGGTGGAGGGAGCGATGGAAGGTGCCAGGGAGATGATCAATGCCAGGCAATGGGTTTTTTCTCTCTGTGCCAGCCAGATCTGCTAAGGAGAACAAGAAACACACACATTATTCATTTCCCCCTGTCCCCTGTTTTCACTTTGCAGCCATAATAACGAGCAAAGGGGAGTTGCATTTTCAGCAGGGAGATGGGTGTGCGTATCATTATTATCAGGATGATGGGTTTGTGTTGCCTTCTTTTGGGCCTGGGCAGAGCAGGGATGCCTGTTTTGCTAATAATATAGGGCTACGTTGTTGTGGCAGGCATCCTAGATTCCCACCTTCTGTCCCTGTTTTTAACCTTTTTAAATTGGTGTTATGAACCAGGGTGGAGTTAAGGAGATGTACATTCAGGAATATACAATGCACATTGATGCCTCTGCGTCCTCTATGCTAGGCCCATTTCCTCAGACCACACAGCGAGTACAGGTTATCAGGCATTCGGTAATGCATTCAATACGCTGTTGGAGCCCAGGAGAAACAATTATTCAAATGCTATCCATATGGCTATGGATAGCATGAAATCCATAATGTAACCAGCTGTAGTGTTGGATTTGACTTTGTCCAAATCACTATGTTAACTGACAAAGAGAGAAAATAGTCTACATCCCAGATAACAACTTATCCTCATCCACCCAGCAGTACACACAACAATCACATGGCACCATCCCTCTCAAGAGTAATTAAACCGCTCTTTATTAGCAAATTACAGTTTCCTCTCTTTTCGTCTGCCCCTTTGATGTCTGCTTGCAAACTCTGAACCAGGTTGTAAACACACAACCAGGATGATTTAGTCTCCTCTTTTGAAGAAGAAAGCCCAAACTCAAGGAGTGAATATGCCATTATGGGTTCAGTGTGTCTATGTAAAACTAAAAAAAAATGCTAATTTACCCCCGGCTAAATCTACCTTGGAACAATGGGCCACTGTTCATTCTCCCCAAGCGGCACCGAGTGTCTCTAAGCCTCCCTCCAACGACTGATTGGTCCTCTCTGCCCTCCCATGCCTCCTCCCTTGCTCCGCTTGCCGGCCTTGCCTGCTTGTGGGGCTTCGTTCCCAGCCTTTTCTGATTGGCGTGTAGGCATTGCCCATGGCTGCCGGGAACGGAGCTGCTGTTGAAGGGGGATTGTGTGAAGCTTGCCTGCCTCCCTCTTCTCCTCCTCCTCCTGTTCTGGATCCCCCACCCCCATCCCCCATCGCCCTTGGCACCTCCATTGAGGGAACTTTAATCCCGGCTTGGGGGGGGGTGTAGTGTGTCACCGGTGCTGATAGCATTCAGAGGGGGCCATGTACGGCCCGGACAGACACACTACAGAGGACGGAGACGCTGGAAGGCTGGCCTGGTTACTGGCTACGTGGCGCGTGGCACCCCCACAGATTAGCCCCACTTGGGGAGAACCCCCCACCTCCCTCAGCAAACCCCCATTCAAACAAGCAGGCCCACTCAGCACAGGGAAACAGCAGCCTGGAAAGAGGAGATTACATATGAGTGTGTGTGCGACCGCTCACACACACACACACACACACACACACACACACACACACACACACACACGTGCACACGTGCACACCGAAGAGGCAAGATGGATGGGGTGGTCATAGGGCGGAGGGTAACCATGGTGGACGTGGATGTCCTGCAATGAATGAATGAATGAATGAATGAATAGATTTCTGGTTCCGCCCAGTTGTAGTGTGCACAATGACTGTACAACCGTGTTCTTTATTAGAGGAGGAAGACCCTTACTTTTGGAATGGAGGATCTGGTGGTTTGATACTTGAGATACTGAGACTACAATCGCACGAAGGAATGTCTGTTCCTGTTGTGGTGGGACGTGATTGCTAAGACAGGCATGCATGCAAACGCACAATAATTAACAGAGATGTTTTTCTCCCAGGTAAACAAAAGGGGTGTTTAGAAAGCCAAGCCAGAGGCTGTTTGGTTTTAGCTGAATAAAGATGTCTGGTTCCGCTGTGGGTCTGGGTATTCTCTGGAACCCAGCTCACTGGGATCGGATTGCCTCTCATGAGTGACTTGTGGATCGAGCTGTGAGTGAGTGAGACATATAACGAAGCCTGAGACACAGAGAGACAGCGAGAGGGAGAGAGAGAGAGAGAGAGAGAGAGAGAGAGAGAGAGAGAGACTGCATTTCCTCTGGTCCTGACATGGGTTGTGTTCACATTCTCCAGTAGACATGCCGTGTCTACTTCCACATTCACCCTGGTGTCCTTGGCTTCTCTTCCAGTGGTCAAATGCATGTTGCTCTGGGGCACGTCAACCAATTAATGTACAGTCAAGTACAATGTTATGGATCCCTCAGTCAATGATTTAATGTAGAGCAGAAGAGGTGGCCACAGACTTTCCCTTTCTGCCACTGCAGTCAATTATTCTGGGATCGACTGTAGGAAATGAGGCTGGCTCTCACCACACACCTCGGCAATCACCACAGTCCCCAGCCCAGGTCCCACATGTCGAGATGGCAAATACCAGTTACCCAGGTGCAAATTGAGTCCCGTGTCCCACTGCGTTAATGGGCCTGAACTGTGTTGTCACAACTGGTTTTGGTTTCCTCTCTTGAAATCCCTTTGGCTTTTTCAGGGTACAGATTTAGGAAATTGGTCACACGTTACAGACGGTTTGATTCATTGTTTAGACATGGATACTGTATCATTTACACCGGTGTATTCTCTGTGATAGGATTATTTTTTCTCATTTTCTTTTCTACATCGCAAAAGTTCCCTGAGTAGTGTGAGTTTCACACTATTTATTGAAGGGAACGAAAGGGGAGAGAAAAGAGGATCAGGGTGGGGGATGTAGGAGAGATGGGGGGGAGAGGGAAATATCTATTGGGGGAGGGAGGACAGGAACTGGGTGGGGGGAGAAGCTGTTAATTACGATGATGAGTGGCGTCTTGTTTAGCTGTGTAAGGCTGTCAGGGGAACAACTCTGCATTGACCAACCGTCAGCAGTGAACATCTTGTCTTTCATTATGGCAACTAGTGTCATTTGAAATCAATTTGACCACATGCACACTCATGCACACACGCACACACAAACACACACACACAAACTTTTCCCATTAAAACCCCATAGCATGTGCCCTAAGCCAACTTTCTTGAATTGATATGTTCACCGAAGACATTGTCACGTGATCCATTTGTTTCTATTGGAAAATCTATTCTAATTTATCGATTTAAACTCTAACATATTATTTTTTTGTTTTGTTTTATTTATCAGTTTATTAATCACAAAGCCCTGGATGTTTTTTATTCTAGGCATAAATAATGCAGCACTTGCAAAAGAGATACAAATAAGTTGTTAAACCAGGTAAGATGATAGGGGAGATCTATCAGTGTGAATGTGAGCCAGAGAGAGGTTGAGTAGGATGTAAGGTAAACCTCTGTGTAGTGCAATGGCTACATAATTCATCTTTAAGATATTAGATTTGGGATGATTTGGATATAGCTGTCACCCTGGAGCCAGCTCTAGGCAGAGATGGCACTGAAGTTCCATTGTATTTGTGTGTGTGTGTGTGTGTGTGTGTGTGTGTGTGTGTGTGTGTGTGTGTGTGTGTGTGTGTGTGTGGGTGTGTGTGGGTAAAGTCAAAGATACCTGACTTTTGTTTCAGGTGAGGGGTGACACCTGTTTATTTTGAAGTGACAGCGTACGCAAATGAATGATAGCAATCAAGCCAATTGTTTGATTATAAAACGTTCATATTGTACCAATTTGCGATAGGTTAATGATTACAATCAATTATCATTATCTGCCTCATGTAGAGATAGTATTGATTTTCCAGGTATATTCCTGGTTGCTTACTAGCAAGATGCAGTCAAATATATGTAGTTCATCTCTTTGTTCTTGTGTCTTGGCTGTTTCTCTATGTTTCCCCTGGAGGTTAAGTCTTTTATTGCGTTTGTGGAAAACACACACTTAACTGACTTTTTATCCTCTGAAGAAAGTGTAACGTTTTTTAATCTTGTTTGGAATATTTTAACTCTTGTATAAATAATTCATCGAGCCCGCCATAACTCATATTTTGGCTTGGATACATGACTGAATAAATGGAGCATCATTTATAAAACATTTAGCAAAAACATTTATGTAGTCTGGTCCCAACTTTCTACAACAGCAACTATGTCTTCTTCAATAAGATATTTATGCGGTAGGTATTTATAATTCTATAGTTAATATTATTCAACGTGTGTGGTTAAGCTACTGTGTGTATTTGGTTTGCAGGGAATGACTACATAATGAGAGATGACTGATTGTTGTGCCTAAATAAATCTGCTTGTAGGTATAGAGCATGATCGATTCTTCTTAGGAAAGGTTGTAATTAAAGATTTTAATTTTCTCATGTAATAGATTGATACTGGAGGCTGCGTAGAACTATTATACAAATGGAGAAATTGTAATCAGTCTCAATGACAAGTAACACACTCACAGACATACACACTCACACACAATTTAAGGTATTCTAAACACAAGTGATAAGTCACTTGGAAAAGGGGAGCTCAGAAATGGGCGGGAGGTTCAGAAGGTGGGTGGATGGATGGATGAACAGATGGCTGTATGAACGGATGAATGAGTAGGGGGGTGGATGGATGGATGGATAAACTGATGTATAAAATAATGGATGAACGGATGGATGGGTAGCTGGATGAATGGATGGAAGAAGTAATTTCTCTGTCAGAGGAGTCGGATGGATGGATGAATTCAGTGATGGATGGATCAAGCAATGAATCAAGTAATTTCTCTGAAGAGTTGAACACATGGTGTTGATCAACACTCCAACACTCGACCTGACCGTCACCAAGCAACAGAGGCTCATTCTGTTCATGATACACATAGAAATACACACAGAATCATACAAAACATATACCCCACGTCCCACCAGTATAGAAATACACACAGAATGATTCCAAAACATATCCCCCACACCCAAAAGGCAGAAATACACAAAACATGTACCTCGACCCCCACACGCAGAAACATAGAAATGTTGAGTTTTATAAAGTTGGAATACAAAAGCATTATGTAAGGAAAGGAGAACTTCGGTGACTGCTGTTTAATGCGGCTCTGTTAACTCAGTACTCCTCAGTATTTCTTTGGGGGGGGGCTTCTATTCATTATGATTAATTTTATTTTAATGCTTGATTTTATTGATGAAGATAAAGTCCATATCAGAGGGCTGTAGCTCGTCCAATACCTCTCAGAGATTCTAGATTCTTATAGACAAGTGCTCTTTTCTAAGCGAACATCTGCCTGCCGCTCCGGGCCTGTGTCCGACTGAAGCGATGAATAATGATCAAAGTGGGGAGAGCGAGGATCCGGAGTCAAAGCCAATCTCAGGTAAAGGGAGAAAGCCTTTGAGTTGTCGCAACACGATTTCTGCCGCGGTTTAGTGAGAAAACAAGCGAAAAGACAAGGTTATCTCGGGCCTTTGTGTTTTCGAGATATAAATCCTGGGTAAAATCCGCCTTTTGCCTCACATGGCTAGGGGTAAACTTTCTGCAAAAAAAGAAAACTACCTATTCTGCACAAAAAAACGGACTACATACTCACATGAACACAATATTTGAAGGCATTCGCTTTGAAAAGTGCATCCAGAAATATGCAACTTGCAGTCGTTCATATAAGACAAGGCACATAGACGAACATGAACATCCTCCTACAAAAAGCCAAGCACAGAAACAGACAGACACACACACACACACACACACACACACACACACACACACACACATACACACACACACAGACACAGTGTGTCTAGTCAAAGAGAAGCACACTAAAGTGTGATTCTGAGGCAGATTATGTGTGAGGAACAGGATGCTTGTGACGAAGCTGCCTCTTCATTCCTGTTTTGCTCCACGGCTGTTGAAGGCCTGAAGCCAAGTTCTCCCGCCAGAAAAGGCTTCAGCTATTTACCTCCAAATCCCAGTGGCTTGATCTTTCTCCGTGGCCAGAGAGAGGCAGCAAGATGAAGGAATCGCCCTTCAACGTCATCACTTATTTCCAAGTGTTACAGCACTAATGTCCACCTCCATTTCATCATTGCAATCCATCCAAAGATGATAGATGTGGCTGCAATACACAAGAGCAAGCAGACGCGTGCTTATACTACCATCTAGTCAATTTGTGAAACATGGAGGTGATGGCGTGGACAAGTGGAACATGTACAACATGTAGAAGCTGGAAGGCTGTTCTGGGGCCTCTCTGTGATCTTTGGTTTCACAGCAGCAGATGGCAGAGCCAGCAGGCCAGGATGGTGCCAGAAGGTTACGCAATGGAATGATGCCTTCAGAACCTGACTGGAACACCGCATGACACATATATGTGCAAAAAAGAAAAAAAATATCTCACAGAACAACAACCGTTGACAGACGTTTGAACCTTACTGCACACAATTAGTCCTCTGAAGTCATCCAATCAGAGTCCAGGATCTTCATGCCACCCTGTTAAACCTATAAAAGGCGTCATGGCAGAATGCCAGAGCTGTGCCTCCCGCAACAAACAAGAGCCCTTTCTTCTCGGTGCCATGCACAGGTGACAGTTTGAACGGTTTCAGTGATCTCGGGGGAAGAGGCACCCCGACAATGAAGGAACAGATGGGACACAGAGCCTCCCCATGGCCGGCTCTCTATTTCCTGGACCTCTCTGGGTCGTCTCTGCTCCTGCCAAGGGGATATGGGTCAGGTGGCCCCGCTATCTTCATCCATCTCGCTGCCAGAAGCTCTCGATGCGTGGGCCTAAAAAAAAAATAGGGTTAGGGAACTTCTGATCCTACGGTGTGGCTCAGAGTCTGGGGTCTCCGATTCATGATTCCCAGCAGCGGTGGGTGTGACCGTGGCTGCCCACACTGGCTGGCCCCTCCAGCCCAGGGCTCAGAGGGCGTGGACGGGACCAGCCGTACGCCTGGGGAACACGGGGTGTGGGTCTCTGCACACGTAGAACAGAGGGGGAGCTGTTCAGCGTGTGCCAAGCGCGAGGGGAACTTTACTGTAAGCGGACAAGGCATGAATCTAATCCGATCCCCCTCCATGTGAGCCATGTGCTGGTTCCACGGCCCAGCCCTGGAGCCGTGATGCCAGCCCAGACTCTTGCCTAAGTCTGAGCTCATGGTATCGTACGCCTCCATCTACTGGGTCGGCCCTGTTTGGCCGCACCCAAAGGAGACCACATTGACGCGGTGTCCCAGATATTGATTAAAACCACCACTTTTTTCCATTATGGATTTTCCCAATACATCAATCGGATATACTTATCGGAACCACCACGAAGTGGAAAGTTTGGACCCGGAAAGAAAAAAAAGAAAAAAATTAGAAAATACATTGACATTATATCAGTGTTATAATTCATGTTGTCTAATTTTGTTGGTAGTGCATATGCACTACATATTTGTTATTTAGTAGATGTTGTAGGTAGTAGTAGGTGTTTTCTGTGTGTGCGTGTGCGTGTGTGTGTGCGTGTGCGATTCTGCTCGGCTGGTGCTCCTGGTGGATAGAGAGAAGAGAAGAGGCCCCGGGCACATCAATAGTTGAACAGGAGTGCGGCTGTGTGTGTCTGTAATGAGGCATACCACATCACATCATCAATATTACATTCTAGCTATGGGCTTAAGAATGTGCTAGAGTGTGCTATGTGTTGTTGCGTGTGTGTGTCCGCTCTCATATATTGGAAAAATATGTGCTCATATTTATACCGAGTGTCCGTGTGCGTGTGGGTGTTTTTTATTTCTTCTCCCGTTTGCGTCTTATGTGTTTGAGTGTATTATATTTGTGTGTCTGCGTGTGTGTGCACACAGGTTTGAAAATGTGTGGTATGTCGTAGTATAGGGTCCATAAGGATGGTTAATGCTTGTATCAACCGTTGAATGTGGTTAAAACTGGTTATCACACTTCACACTATCAAACTAGTTAATTTCCTTCTTCTCTACCTCTAATTATGGAATGGATATAAGGGTGGGTCGCAATAAGAAGGGCAGACTTTTGCTGTGACATTTAGTAGTGGATATGGTTGAATTATAGTGAGGCATCCCATTACATTTTCTCTGTTTTTAAAGACACGACTTGGAAGCTGCCTTTTTCTGTGCATTGTCTGTATTTAAGTCCTCACTACACTTTGACTCCCGTTGTGTCAAGTGATGTGCTTAAGAATTAATTCAAGAGCTTTTGAAAAACACAACACCAACACCTGATCTTTCTTAAAGCTGTCTTTCAATTTCTCTACCTCTCTCGCACGCATACACACAGGTACATTCCTGTGAATGTGTTTGACTCTGTTTGCATGTGCACACACACCCACACACGCACACACACACACACACACACACACACACACACACACATTCAAACATTCGCACACACAGATCGGATAATTGCATCTGAGTTGATCTGATTGGCCGATCCGTTGGGTGCGATCCACCATTGGTGGGGGGGGGGGGGCCAGTTGATGTGTTAGAGGCTTGTTTAAATTATTGAGATCTTTCATCTGTATTGATCCACGCAGCACGGCCCTCTTTGGAGCTCTATACCCCCGACCCCCTGTCTGTGCCTCCACCTTCTAACCCCACCACTCCATCCGCCTCCACCACCCTCTCTGCATCAAACACAGCTCAGGGCAGGTGCACAACTTCCATGGGGTCGAAACTGATATAAAACCAGCAGTAGGTAGGAGAGAGAGCAAGCGAGCGTCCGAGAGAGAGAGAGAGCGCGAGAGAGAGAGAGAGAGAGAGAGAGAGAGGAGGGTAGGACGAAGACAGACAAAGAGAGTGAGGTGCAAGCATAACAAAAATGCACGCTTCAGGGTGTATGTGTGTGTGTGCGTGCTCTTGTGTGTGTTCATGTGGAAGTGTGTGCTGGTTTGCACACACATTGTTGGATGAGGTTAGTGGGAGTGTAGAAATTACAGTATTGTGTGTATGGAGGGACGGTATAGCTTCCGGTTTAGTGCATTCAGCCCGGTCCATTAATCCATTACATACCGCATCACACCTTGGCCCCAGCTCAATGCATCATATGTAGGCACTGAAAATGGGTTTCACCACACACACGAGAACGGATATGTGAAATAGACAGAGCATTCTCTGCAGCAAATATGTGTGCATGCAGTGCGTGTAGTAATAATCACTTGTGAATTAGCGTTAGGGCTGGTGAATAATCCATTATCATCCATTCTCCTAAGTGTATTTTATTTTCATGAAATGAAGATACCATCTTATCGTGTTGACAAGGTGTATATGAATGATGAGAAGATATGCGCTTAAAATGATTTTCATATACTTCAATGTAGAAAAATTGCCCCCTAATTATTATACAATTTTCCATATCTGCCAGCCCTATTTGTTATGTTATGTTATGTTATGTTATTTTAAATGTAAAGAATCTACATCTCTCATATTTTGGAAGTGTTTAAGTTTTTGTTTGCAAGTGGCACATGTTTAAATCTCTAGGTGGCTTTCACAGCTCTATAATATGACAAATCACAACTCAGCAATTCTATCTGCAGGCTAATCACCAGACATGGGCTGTTCGATCTGCTTAAGCAATCGTAAAAAAAAACACAGACAGAAAGACAAAGAAACCTCTGTGCAGTATACACACTCTGAGGCATGCAGACAGACACCGACTGACCACATCGGGCTTACAACAACAATAACAAAATCAACAACAATGTCTAGGAGCAACCCAGACAGACAGACAGTCAGACAGACATACAGGCCACAGAGGAGTCTGCACTGCCCACGGTCTTACTCCTCAAAAGACCCCAGACTGGAGGAATAAATGCCCTCAGACCAGAAGGAAAGGTCTTAAATACACCGCAACACGTTCGGGCCGGTCGACCAAAACCTCCCGTGCGTCAAGCGTATATATCTCCTCCAGATCTCACATCGTTTTTTTTCTCCCCCTCTTCCCTCAAAACAATGGGATCTCAAGAGAACCACTCCTTCCTTTTTGGCCCCCAAACGCTTTGGATGATCCCTGCGTGTTCACAAGACCGCGGGAGGGAGCCAAGCATTCTGCTGCTGCTGACACGCAGACCTCATTTCAGACTTCTTTCTCCTCATTCCACATGATCTGTCTGGCTGGAGGCCAGCCAGCCGGGGAGATCTTTCCCCTCCAGCCGATGGAGAACAGAGTTCTCCGGTGTTGCCGGTCCCATCGTTCAGGCCCTTTGTTTACCGGATCGATACGTCGCTCGCGGGTGCAGTGAGCTATGGAGCCCTACCCCTGGATCAGTCACCCAGGGGGGGGGGGCCTTGTACGTCTGGTTTACTCTCTGATGGAGTACCGGGCTCGGCCGGGCTACCGCAGCTGCAGCCAATTAGTTCATTAATCACCTCTATTAGGGCGGCATGGCCGGGTTCGAGCAACGTGATTTTCTGATGTTCTTTCTTTGGGACACGTCTGTTCGTCAGCCACACATGCGCGCGCACACATGGACGCACACACACACAGATGAGTCTCTCCTCTCTCAACCTTGTACCTGCCGGTCAGAGCTCGTTAGCACCTGCTCTCTGTGCTCATTAGCAGCCCAGTTTGCTACATTGATGCGGTGCGGTGTGTGGAATACGCTAGCTGTCACATTCATGTACCTCAGACTGACTCATTAACTCACCAGGCCATCCCGGGTGGGGGCCAACAGCAGTGTAAAGACTTCTGACACCGGCCCTCAGAGTAGATGTTCATCAGCGTTAGCGCCTTTGACATCCTTCAATCAAAACGTCGATCCAGATCGGATCATGAGATCATCATGTTCGACTTTATGATGTATTTCGACTGAGACGGGCATGTATTCGTTCTTATTTGCGTGTGTGTCTCTCTCCTCTCTCCTCAGTGACCATCTCGACCAGCACCGTGTTCGATGGCCTGCTGGTGACCGGGCTCTACACCTCCACACCAGTGCAGTCGGCTCCCATCCCTGCCCCTGCGGCCTTTGGCTTCAGTAAGTCACCAGCGCACTCACACTCTCCCACACCAGAGGCCTTTCTCATTGCTCATTGTTGTTTTGTATGAAATGGGCCCTTTCAACAATCCAATATAAAAATTGGATCGTTGTTGTGTCGTTAGCCATTTTACATTTATCCATCGCTCAAGTGACCAGAACAGAATTGTTATGACAGGCCCTGATAAATGGCCTGACAGACATTCCTGTAGGAATGTAGACTTGAGAGAGGGAGAGAGACACAGGGAGACACAGATTGGGAGATGGAGAGCCACAGAGAGGGATAGGGAGAGGGAAAGGGAGGGAAAGGGAGAGACGGAGGGGAAAACAGAGAGACACAGACAGGGACAAGGAGAGACACAGAGAGAGAAAGGGAGAAACACATTGAGAGAAAGGAAGAGACAGAGAGAGACAGGGAGCGGCACAGAGAGGAAAAGGGAGGGACAGAGAGAGAAAGGAAGAGACAGAGAGAGAAGGGAGAGACACAAAGAGGGAGAGGAAGAAAGTCAGTCATGGATATTATGAAATGAAACCAAGCATAATTTGGCGTGGCCCTAGAACAAAAGACCCTATAAACACACCAAACCACAATAGGCAGAGTAAAGAATAGTGATATAAATAAAAATCAACAACTCCAATTGGGTCACATTCAAGGTCATTAACCAATTCTAGACTTCTGTTTATTTTTTATATATATTTATACTACACACAAAAATATATTTGCAGTCTACTCATCCAGAGAAAACACCTTGCTGCCATTTCAGTATAAAACACAATGTCTCTAGACTAGGTATGTGTGTGGACAGACCCCGGTGCATGGGGTGGGCTGGGGTCAGGGTGGATGAGGGTTTCTGGGCTGAAGGATTAGTCATGCAGAACCCCCATACGGAACGGGACAGTCGGTGTGGGACAGGGCCAGCAGACGAGTGCACCCTGACTAACCCTACGCTGTTGTTGTTGTTGTGTCAGATCTGACATCACCGCATCCACCACAGCTTTTGACGTTTTTATTGGACTTTGTTGTTTGTAACCGATGATTCACTATGTGTACCCCAATCTACAAATATTTGGTACTTTGTACTATTATATACACAAGGCTGATACAATATCCATAAATACTCATTTTTAAGTTGTGTCTTGTAAAATTATATTCCCACTCACTTTCAGAACATCATTCTACAGGCTATACACATTTTTGGATCTCGTGGGATTTTTTTTCAATGGCTATTTTAAATGCGTGTGTAGAATGTTGGTGTATTTTAGCTTAAATCTAACAGTGTTTCATTGCCTTATTTAACAAATGAAGACAAGGAAACAAGTTTTAGGCTGACTGTTTATTAAGTCGTTTATAGAATAGTACATATTTATTGTTAAAGCTAGAAACCAAGTAAAAATATGTTTTTCCCATTAAGGAAAAAACATATTCATAATCTTGTTTATTTTCCATGCGTCTTATGTGAGAACCTATTGGCTTCCTAAGAACTATTACGACAGTGTGGATCGTGGATTTGCAGATCAGTGTACGCTAAATCTTCTTCTGTGGGTTACAAAAATCCTACAAAAGTCCTACAAAAACGTCAGCTGTTTTGGCCGGCCGGATGAAAAGCAATGAAGATATGATGACATCGCCATTGTGCTTTCCCTATCATTCATTTAAGTTGAGCGAGAAGTATGCACTAATGGGAAGCATTGTTTGTGTGTGTGTGTGTGTGTGTGTGCATGTACGTACGTACGTGCGCGTGTGTGTGTGTGTGCGTGCGTGCGTGTTTGCGTGCATGCGTGCGTACGTGTATGTGTGCGCGTGTGTGTGTGTGTGTTGGGCTCACAGTGCCATTCCGTTTATATGAGTTGGCGGGGCCTGTTACTGGGCAGCCGGGCGTCACCCCCACAGTCTCCCCTTTCTGTCCTCCCTGCCAGCGTCCCACTCAGCAGGGGGGCCCTGGCTCTGCCAGGCCCCTCGCCGGGCCCTTAAGCGAAGGGCTCTCTGCACTCTGATTCCCTTTCGTCCCCTTCATGTATACGATTCTGTACGGGACCTTTAGTCCACTGCTCAGACTCCCATAAACACTCATACCATAGGGGGAAACTAAACGTTATGTCACTAACGATGGCTACGCGCTTTACCCCCCCAACTCCCCCCAAGAAGAACCAGAACCAGAACCGGGATCCAATTCTTTCTTCACCCTCGCGTTCGCTCCACTCGTGACTCGAGTCGGATTGGTTCTGGATGACTCCTGGATGGTCACTAAGCTCCTCTGTAGCATAAACAAGATTCCGAGGGGTCGCCGCGGTAACTCCCGAGCCGCGTGTTGGGTGAACCGCTGGGCTGTGAGGCCGTGGGGCCGTCGCGGGCGTCTCCGTTGTTATGACAAACACTTAAGGAAAAACCGGAGGAACACAGGCAGGCCGCAGGGAAAAGGGAAAACTATGTATAACCATAACAACAGCCGCGCGGCTCTCATCGCAGCGGGAGGCGCGCTGGGTAGACACATACTCGCACAATAAAACAACACACCAACACACTTGGAGAAACGAAAACACGATTGCGTACAGACAAACGTCAAAACACCCGATCCAGATGTGAATCACTATCAGAGTGGAGATTGTTTGGGGGACATGTGTTGTGCAGATGTTTCAGTGGTGGCTGTAATGTGAAAGTGGAAGGAATGGAAGCTCTCCACAGGATTGTGTACACACACACACAGTCACACACACACACACATACACAAACGCACACACGCAGGCCAATGTGGAATCAGATAGGATTGTCCCGAGGTGGCCAAAATATGTTGACATTTAACATGAAATGATTAATTTAGGCTTAAATCTGGGCAGAGCACAACCTCCAGCCAGATAACTACATGGCCATGCTGAGTTAATCCATCGATAACGCGGGGGCAGATGAAAAGACAGGGGGAAGAGGGTGTGTGAGAGGGAAAGGCGCGATAACATGCAGGAGTGTTCGAGAGAGATGGAGAGGCTGGTGTCTTTTAGAGAGAGAGAGCGAGACGGGGGCATGTGTCTCGCGGTCGGTGCGGTCAGGCCGACGATTGCTGTCAGACAGGGCGACTGCACACACACGCCCGCCACAAGAGACCTAGAGATCAGCCCATGGCATCCCAGCAACAGAAACAGCCAAACACATGCACACACTTGTTGCACACACACACACAAACACGAGTTGCATACTTTTATGAGTATATAAGGAGTGTGTGCCTCAACATTCATTTTATCACCCTATCAGCCTTTGCCCTGGGGCTTTCGGGTTTCTGCAACAAGCCGATACAAATATTTAAGTGTGCAAGTAGAGACACAAATACACACACTCAAAAGTCAGCACTGTGAGTGTGTGTGTGTGTGTGTATGTGTGTGTGTGTGTGTGTGTGTGTGTGTGTGTGTGTGTGTGTGTGTGTATTTGTGTTTGAGAGAGACAGGGATGAGTGTAGCGGTGGGCTTTTATTAGCATGTAGTAAGTTTGAAAAACAATACCCTCTCCGCCACACAACATCCGTAATAAAAGCAGAAGGCTTTGAAAGGCCAACACTCAACCGCTGCCTCACAAATAACCGCCCACTGCTCAAATTAGCTGGAGTGTTATGAGCCTAAGGTGCCGTTGAGGGTAGACTGAAGAATCTGCGGTTCATTTATGTATTTACATGCGTCCAGCACATCTCGGCCTAGCTGTGGTCAAGCCATCGCCTGGATGGGCTTTTAATGCGATCCGAAAAGCTGGGGGGATCCCGCTTTTAGCTGGTGGGTGGCTGACCACAATGCTTTGCGGTCCCGTAACGCCGAAAGCTATGGCTACGCAGACTCGCCCGGATTAAAAAAATGTTAGTTTTGGGAGCCAGGCCCAATTGAGTGGGTAAGAAGCGGGAAGAGCATATTTACCGGAGTCTGTGGTTCTAATGGGCTGTTGAGGGACCTTTAGCTCAGCAGATGTGAGCCACTCAGACCTGCTGCTCTGAGCCCCTGTATGGAGGGGATCTCCTGCCTGATGCCTGAGGTGGGGAGAGAAGTCAGGACGTGACTTCTCTGACTCAACTTCAACTAAAACGCACAATTAAGGGAAAGCAAGGAGGCTGATATATGTGTCAGGTATTGTGCCTTTGTGTTTGAAGGGTAGCATTAGCTCATGAATACCCTTTGACATATATATCCTTTGTGTTATTTGAGTGTTTTCGGGGAGTTCCACACGAGAGAGAGGGGGACACACCCGAGCAGCAACGTTGAACAGCGTCTGAACCGTTTCAGCCGCACGAGAATCCCCCACTGTCTATCAGGCTTTCCCTCTTTATGAAAAAGGCCCTTTCTGTTGTTCCCCTCCAACTCTTTTAGGGAGGAACACACTTCTCTCAACCGTCCTCCACAACAAAATCTACAAAGCCCAACAAGGAGGGGGAGCGTGGATTTATGTCCATTATCATCTGCTTGATTCATTCAGTGTTTAGTTTGGGTGCACATGAGAGCCCGCTCCAAGCTGTTTGCGCACCGCGCCGGTAAAGAAGTGATATAGTGGACCCCACAGGCTGGCAGCGGCGAGGGGGGGAAAGAACAACAGCGGCCTCATGAAGTCTGATTTACAGAGCCGCGGTAATGAAAGCAAAATGTTTCCCATCCCGCGATTATCCGCTCATGCAGGAAGACAGGGGAGAAATTTGTGTCCAAACGCGTCTGGCTAGCCTATCATTTAGGTGATGAAGCACCCGAGAAGACGTGGAAGAGAAGAAGAAGAGTGGCGCGAAAATAGAAACAGAGTGGGGGGACTGCAAATGCAAAGCTGGCAAGAGACCGGGCCTGTGATGATTTAGGAGATTAAAGGAAGAGGGGAGTGGAGAGAGGCGAGAGAGTGATGGCGAGAGTGGGGTGTGGGGGGGGGGGGATAAAGGGAGAATAATGGCGAGTAGGGAAGCAGTGGTGGAGAGGGGGGGAGTGAAAGCCAAGTGATTAAAGCGAGAGGGGGAGTGGAAGGGGACGGTAGGCTGGTGTTCCATCACTTTCTCCCCTCGTTCTCCCTCTTCTGACGGGGATCTGTGTCTCCGGCATGCGGCCGCCACTGACACCGCCGGGACGGTGTTGTTGATGGATGGCTCGTTTGCCAGCAGTGATGTTTATTTTGTCGATCATTTGCATATTTGTATGCGATTTCCGTCGCTTGGCAGTTGTCTCACTTGTGAGACAAGCCCCCCACCCCCCACCATTTTGCGAGCGACGGATCTGGCTGTCTGACAAAAAGGGCGGGCTCATGACGGATGGGTTTGGTGCTCGCGCTCATGCACGGACCGATTAGAGACACCTTGACCTGTGGAGGAGGCGGAGCTCGGGAACGGCAGGTCTCGGAGATAGGCAATCACAGTACACACATACACTCACACGGACACAGACACACACACAAACACACACACACACAAAAACACACAAACACACACACAATCATCTATTTCCGAGCTGAAGGTCGGCTGTCACAGCAGTGGGCTGGGGCCGGGGGTGGGGGTCCTTCTGCCACTCGGCCAGATTGAATCAGCCGATGAGATATGACAGCGCATCATGTTGGTATTTACAGAGAACAACTGACAGGTTCCCCACCCTGCAGAAAAAAAAAGTGAATAAATGAAATCCATTTTTCTTTTCCCCTAACCCGCTTTTCAAACACGGCAAGGGTCCCAGGAGGGCGGAGGGCTAATAACTCCTGAGCACCACGCCTCTGCAGCCTCCTCCACCAATGGGGAAGCAGAGAGAGGCATGAGAGACGAGGAGGAGACCGGGGGTTAGGATAGAGAGGGCTGGGGGAGAGAGGGGAGGAGGAGAAGGGGTTCCCATGGGGAGAGGAGCTGTCAATCCCTGGGAGACTTCAAACGTAGCGCGGCCCTCTGATCAGCCTGCTCTCTGACTCGCTGCTGACAGCTCCCTGACTGTGCCGCTTAGACCACTTCACATGCACACACACACACACACACACACACACACATACAAACGCACGCACACACCGACACACAAACCCACACATACACATGCGCACACAAACACAGACAGAGGCACACACACGCATGCACAAACCGACACACACACACAAACAGAGGCGCATACTCAAACACAGGTGCACACACACAGGTGCACACGCTGAATGACGCACACACACACACATACTCACACATGTACATGCACAAAACAGTACCAGCGTTCTCGCATTAACACACCGATACACACATGCACTGACACACACTGACACATACCTTACACACATGCAGTATCCACTCACTCGCATTAAAGCTCACACACTCCCTCACAAGACTTATCCCCCCGTAACGCAACGCATTCATATTCCAGCGACATACACGAGCTCACGCTGAGACCCGCAGAGGACGCTCATCTGCCACGCGAGCACTTCAACAAGCCTTATTTATAATAATAATAACCTTGGAAACTGAAGGAGTTTGCCACTTTTGATGTCAACCGGGGAAGCTCCCACACCAAACTGTTGGTATTTCTTTCTGTGACTGTGAGCCCCAAACAGACTGTTGAGATGTTGGTGGTGGTGGTGGTGGTGGTGTTTGTGGTGGTGGTGGTGCTGGTGGTGGTATTGGTGGTGGTGGTGGTGGTTGTGTTTTTGGTGATGGTGGTGGGGGTGGCGGTGATGGTGGTGGTGGTGGTGGTGGTGGTTGTGGTTGTGTTTGTGGTGATGGTGGTGGGGGTGGCAGTGATGGTGGTGGTGGTGGTGGTGGTGGCTGTGTTTGTGGTGGTGGTGGTGGGGGTGGCGGTGATGGTGGTGGTGATGGTGCAGAATAAGAAGGTGACGGGGTTGTTTATGAAGCTGGTCATTACTGCGACCCAGAGCCATAATTCCTCCTGAATCCTCCTAAAGCACAGGGCTGGGTGGATCCAGAGGATGCCACCGACCCATCTCCCCTGCCTTGTGCTGAATCATTCATTGATGCCTGAGATGGGATGAGCTGTTGGCCGCTGTCAGGGTTATGGGTGGCAGGGTGATTTCTGCTCTTTGCAGCAGAGAGGCGGTATAACAACAGCTCAGCCCGACTCACCGTAGATCACCGTGATTTGGAGGTGAGAGATGAGGAGGCAGAAAGTTTGGTTCATCTCGTTCCCTCTCTCTACCCCAACTTTTCCCATTCAAAAACCTGGGAGCCACCTGTTAACTTAACAGGCGGTTGGACATCTGGGGGCGCTTAAAAGTTCAGCAGACCATTGGGGTGCTAATGTATCACACTCAGTACAGCAATGTAAGCTCCTCCACACATGCGTATAGCCTTCAAAGAATTCATAGAGCATAGCATGTTATCTAATATTTATAGCTTCTGCCCGACCCCCAGCGGCTCGCTGGTCCGTGCATTAGCTTCCCCTCCCAGAGGTCGTGCCTTCCAGGTGTGATGGTGGGGAGAGGTGCGGGCCTGTTCTGTTACGGCTGCTGCTCATGGACTTGGCGTTGCTGCTCCAAATGTATGCTCGCCGTCTTGAAATACATAGTCCTCCAATTGAACTCTGAGCCAACAAACTACACACACCGCAGGGGGTGTTTGCAACCGAAGGAGTGTGTGTTTTTATGCGTGTCGTCTGTGTGTCTATGCACAATACCTCCCTCTTCATGAGGTTAAGGTGCGAAGGTGCATGCATCTTTGATAATATGTATGTGCACTTGTCATGAATATGTATAGAAAATAAACATGCACGGCCCCTGTCCGTGCATATTTTGTTCTAAACACTTGTGTCCCAGACATGTTTTTGTTACGCTTCACCCTGGGTAGGCTTGCTGAGTCTCAGATGCTATTTCTCAGCTCTGTGTGTGTGTGTGTGTGTGTGTGTGTGTGTGTGTGTGTGTGTGTGTGTGTGTGTGTGTGTGTGTGTGTGTGTGTGTGTGTGTGTGTGAAGAGGATGCGGTGACTGCATGTGCATTTGTGCATGTGTTCCTATTTATGGATGTCATTATTCGGTCGAGTCTTTATTCTGCATCTCAATGTCTTTCGAAACTAGGGAAGGTAGAGGGAGAGTTCAGGGAGTGGGGAGTGAGCTGGAGAGAGCTGCAGAGAGAAGGGGAATGGAATATGTGGCTGGTGTTGTTTCCATGCGAGCTGCGCTGAGCGTAGGCTGTTCCCTTCCATGTGTGGTCTCTCTCTCGCTCTCTCTCACTCTCTCTCTCTCCGGAGCGGAGCGCTGTTATTTTCTGCCATGCAAAGGGTTTGGTCGCATGCCAGGGAAAAGAGTGCAGCAGGGTTGGTATTGGGGTGGGTTGGGGGGATGCAGAAGTAAAGCAAAAAGAATGCTTTGACTGAAAGACGGCTGACACATTTCTGAAAACAACAGCTTGCTTGCATCATCCCAGCACAGAGGCAAACTGACTTTGAACTTGCTTTCTTGTGTGGCCCTTGTGATGTAAAAAAATATCGCAACACAGTATTTGCAATCTATACCTCGGGATGCACCTTGCGAGTGTGTGTGGGCATCTGTGCGCTTGGTTGGGGGATGCAACAGAAAAAGTGTGTTGTTTTTTTTGGTCTTCTCCGCAGAGTACATGGCATCTACACACTGCACTCTGCCCTCTATTCATTTTTAAATTTGTAATAGAAGCACACTGTCGGAGTGCTCACGTTGGATCTGTGCAGAGAGGGAAAAACCGAACAGCGGCTCCATCTGCATCTCCCTGTAGACCACCGGGCTGAATCCGGCCCTTCACATGCTAAAAAATAACCTCAAACCATCAGGAATGAGTGCGTCCGTTCCAAAAGGCAGCTCTCTGTGAGCAGCTCACCCAAATCTTTTCTGACCCATATTTAGTTGTGAGAGAGAGCGAGCGAGAGAGCAAGAGAGAGAGAGAGAGCGGGAGAGAGAGAGAGAGAATGTCTGGCTGACCTTCGCGTCGTTGCGGGCCCTCCTTGGGAGAGACGGGCTGTTGCCGTGATTAGTTCACAGCCTCGCAGCACAGCTCTGTCAGAGCGGGCCCAGCGCCAACCTCCAAACCCCCTCACCAACACACGGTACACCAAGCAGAAACATACACGCTATACACACACACGCTACGTGCTACATGAGAGACGCCGGCCCGTTCGGCCAGCGCTCCCCTCACCTGTCAACACAGGGCATGGAATATCATGTGTGTGATCGTCAACATGTGTGTCAGGGCCGAGCCCTGGAGAGAGAGGGAGGGAGAGAGAGGGCGAGAGAGAGAGGGTGCGGACGGACCACGCAGCGTGCTTCCTTGTTTGTTTCACTCACGGCTGTGGAGTGGGCGCAGCGAATTAGCACGAGTCAAATCAGATTAATTAATCCGCGGCTCAAACTATTAGCCGAGGAGTCGCGTCAAATTAAAAATCAAATTAGCCCTGGCGTCTGGAGGGAGCCAACTTCACAGACGCGCACAGACACACTGTAGAACAGCAGCTCCTGGGCTTATCGGGCGATGGACGGCTGTCTGTGTGTACGCAGGGGTGGCTGGTGGTGGGCCCGGGTGCTCCAGGACGTGTCAGATGGGTCGAGGGAGGCGCTGGTTGACTTTGCCACCCAGCATGCTAAGCTGGTCCTGGGTGCCGGGGGGCTGCCGGTCGTCCTGGCGCTACCCGTCGCTAAGCCAAGCTCTGTCGTCGCCCCAATTATGCACTTCACAATCTCACCCTGATGATTCGACGCGACGTCCGCTGCCTTGGCTGGTCCGAGGAACGTGGAGAACGTGGAGACCCCATCTTCTCCAGGTGGGGCTCCCCTCCCAGGAGGCGGGATGGGAACGGAAGAGATATTTGTTTGAGTGAGTGGTTTAATGTGTATCTGCATGATTAGGTTTGTGTGTGTTGGTGTGTGGGTGTGTGTGTGTGTGTGTGTGTGTGTTTGTGTGTGTGTGTGAGTCATATTGGAGTTAGATTGTCAGGTTGCAGGAAGGCTAGCGTCCAGTTCTGGATACAAAACATATAATTCAGCGTTTTTTTTCAATTATGACACATAAAAACCGGGAGGAAAATCAGCTCAGCACACTTAGTGTGGGTTTTTCTTTTTCTTATAAATTTATTTTTTGGATATTGAGGCTTTATGATAGAGTGAGACAGACAGGAAGGTATGGGAGATAGAGGGGAGGACATGCAGCAAAGGACCACGGGCAGGAATCAAACCCAGGTCGCTGTGATCAGGACTGTGCCTTGATGGGACGCGCTTTAACCGGTGAACCATTTAGTGTGTGTTTATGATGCGAGGTGTTAGATTGACTGCCTATCCGTGGACATGCGTTTGATTGGACCGCGCTAGCTGTCGGCTGACAGGGAGGCACATGACAAGGGTGTCCTGCCAGCCAACTAGCCAACTAGCTACGTCCATTCATTCACGCATGTATGATTTCTTCAGTAAATCACAAGAGATATAGTGCATTCATAACAAGTCCGGCAATCCATGACTTTTTTCGCTTTTGGTTCCTTGACAAGGATTCGTTATCAATGAATGAAGATGGGGAGTAGCGTCGTGGCTAGGCCATCTGTCGCAGCCAACTAAGGTACAGTGTTCCAGTCCAAATGTCTGCTGCCTACGTGCCGCCATCCTTTAACCCTAGCTGCTCCTGTTGCTTTGGAGACAAGTCCTACGATCAGAGCCTCAGTCCGTCCGGACAACAAACTCTCTCTCACATTATTATCCCAACACACTGAACGTCGGTGCCCACACACAACCACGGGTCGACATGACCATCACAACAGCATGTCCAGGTGCTGTTCGCTGCCTGGGGATCTTTTCTTCATTCATGCTCTAAAAGCCCACTCTGGTTCTCACAGTCTTGCAGCCCCCCATCTCCCCCTCTGGCCAGTGGCATCTTCTACTGCCCGTGTAAACAAACAGCTTTCTTGCTGGCAAGACCGCGCCAGACCCCTGCCATCATCAGAGCTGTGCCAAGCAGGGCCCTATTGCACTGAGATTGGCAGGTGCTGAGACAGAGTCCTTCTTCCAGCCAATGGCGTGTCAGAGTTTGGGCCGGCTCTCACGCACCACGGAGACCTGCTGTGTGTGCAGCAGACAGTGGTACCGGAAAAATGGTGTTGCATTGGCACACAATACCCACGTCCCGCTGTGGCGATACACGTTCACATTCTTTCCTATGTACACACTTACACACACACACACACACACACACACACACACCCACGTATACTTACACACACGGTATGAGGCCATTCATTGCCACAAAGCGTGTGGGGCCTCAGACTCAGTCTGTCAGAACTGGTGTGATATATCACTTATGTTGCTATTGTTTGAACCTCTATTTAGACCCGTTGACGGAAGCATAATGCTGGCTTATGACACATTCCCATACATTCACAGGCTTTTAATAACACATGTTAATGCTCCAGTGGGTTCATGACAGGGTTTTAGAATTACCGCCTGAAATATGAGTCCTAATAGCCCTGCATCTGAAATTGTCTGGGGTGGAATGCGGTGGATTCCTATTTGCAAATCACTTTCAAATATGAGGCAATTACTGGTTCAATAGAGTACAGTCTCACGCACGCAGATAGACATACACACAACAAACCTGGAGGCGAAGGATCATAAACATCGATCGTGGCTTTTTAAAATGAGCCCCACATCTCTGTGTTTAATTAAAAGAGTCGGCTGGAGAGAAATATGAATTCCACCACAGAAACGGTTTCCCCAAAGACTCAATCAAAGAAATCTTCCTCACCCTGGAGATTTCCATTAGCGCTTCCAGAAGATGATCCTGCACATGAGTGCATTCTGCAGTCCGTCTGGGTGTGAAGGAGCATATGTTTACCGACTGGATGTTTCTGGAATTATAATGCATCGCTTTCATGAGTTGGTGCTTTGGTTTTATCTTTGCATTGAACCCTGTGATGATAAAGTTTGTGGAGTGAGGGTTGGACTAACAGACAGCTGACGGTTGAGAATCCCTGAAAGCATCTTCGTCCATTTCAGTCTGTTTTTCAGCTAGAATGAGAATAAAGAATGATGTAGGCAACAGCCTGCTTGCCACCATCAGAACAAAAAGAGTTGAGTATGGTATGAGATAGCTGTAAAACATGAAGTGACCCTAGGTAGCTGTTCGGTAAAAGCTGTTAAACATGAAGTGACTCCCCACAAATTTAACAACGGAGCAAAATAGTTAATTGACCGAAAATATCATTAAAACATCGATATTGTTTCCCTTGTCAAACAAACTGGAAATTGAGTCCTCTCTTGTCGAATCATGGCTGCGTCTGTGGTTGAAGGACAGCCTGGAGGTCAATTTGAAGCCCAACAGTTTTGTGATTATGGCCAGATGTCCATGGCCTCCATAAAACTAAACGGTACTGGTGAAATGGGAAACCAGGCGTACATCCAGCTTACCCCAGTCCTGAAGCAACATTGCCAATCTGCTCTGTTGGCAGGGCAATATGTATCAATGGAACACATTTTGCATTCACTTTCATGTGAACTTTAAGGATATCACTGGTGTGGGTGGTTAAATCATCGTAAAAATGACCTCCTTGTAAAAAGTCTGCAAGAGAGTTTTCAGCATGAGTGCACCTGCCACACATTTAAACAATGGCAATAAAGCACTTTTATCTTTTGGATTAAATTTGTGTTAGTTTGTGGACCATATAACTTTGAATCTGCTTTTCTAAATGTCTTAATACAAAGCACAAAGTTCGACTGCTATTGTTATCGTTTGTCACTGGCACATTAACGGTAAATGGTAAAGGTAATTGATATTGGCAATGGATGTTTTAGTGGAGCCAGGAGAGACGATGGTTTGATCAGCCTGGGCGGAGAGAGTACTCCAAAGCTCTTCAAAGTAAGAGTGGTGGACAAGAAGAGGTTCAGGAAGGAACAAGCGGTTGGATGTGTGTTTTCTGGGCCCAAGGGGAGGAGTAAATATAAATGGCTGAGAGGCGGTCAACCTCCCACTTCCCTTTTTATGGCTCTAGAAGATTCACAGCCTCTCCAGTGGAGATTGATGCGTTCACACCAGCCTCCAAACCAGCGACACATGACCCTTAAAATCCTTACACGCCCATGGCCTGGCCTTTTCTGGCCGCACATACATGGCTACGCCCAAGCGTGTGTGTCTGTGTGTGTGTGTGTGTGTGTGTGTGTGTGTGTGTGTGTATGTGTGTTCATATTTGTGGTGTGCGTTTATATTTGTGAGCCGCGCCAGGGCCAGCTATACCGTGGGAGTTGGCAGGTCTTCATCCCCGGTAATTAATCACCCATGACAGCCCATTTGCAAGAAATACACACGCACACACAAAAACACACACACACACATATTTGTATGTGTGTGTGTGTGAATATGTGTGTTTGTGAGAGAGAGAGAGAGAGAGAGAGAGAGAGAGAGAGAGCGAGAGAGAGAGCACCTGTGTATTTGTAGGTTTCTGTTAACACTATACACCCTTGATGATGGTGTTGCGTGTGTGTTTGTTTGTGTGTGTATGTTTGTGTGTAAAATTCTGTGTGTGTATGTTTCGTGTGTGCGTATCTGTGTGACAACATCCTCCCCCACCCCCCCAGGTCCTCTTCAGGGGGCTTATTGAATAGGACACCACCTCTTCAGCTCCTAATGTGACATACATGGCAGATACATCATCAGGGTTCTTGGTGCCCTAGCTCCTGGGTCTTGTCACTTTGAGCCTATTAGGGGGGATGATTAGTCAGACGATGGCCCTAGTTAGGGGGGGAAACACTGTTGAATCACCAGCCTTCGGACATTGGTTTTACTTATTTATTGTCTTAATTAATTGGGAGACAGTGTCAATGTGTCAAGGGTACACTTTTTTTGGTGTGCATCGCTGAGCAGCTGGACTGCTGTCCGTTATAGGTCACGGTCCTCTATGCCAATAATGAACTATCACAAAAAATAATAAAATAATAATAAAATATCATTTATAGGCAGATAATTCAGAAAGTAAGTGTGTGATTCAATAGAGAATTTAATATCAACAGGATAGAATGTTTCCTAACAAGGACACAGAGGGCTTTAAAAAAATGTGTTCAATGACAATTCAAAGCACGAAAGATTATGCCGATTAAAAATTGAAAAGATCTATTGTTTGCATTTCGTTCCTTTGTCCCTGCTTTTTCCAATTCTCCTTTGTTCTCTATCTATCTTTATATAACTTTACCCATCTTACTCTGTCTTGTGTGCGCTCTCGCTCCCTCTCCCTCGGGTGTCTTTCATTCATTCCATCTCTCTTTCTCTGTCATCGACCATCGACCATGAACTGGCCACCATTTTCCCCGAAGAAACACCGGCCTCCACATGTCTGTTCCTTTGTAAAATATCTGAAGGAGGTGTCTATCTATACGTCAGTGGTAGAAACATAAAAGCAACAAATTATTTGCATTTGTGTTTGTGTGTGTGTGTGTGTGTGTGTGTGTGTGTGTGTGTGTGTGTGTGTGTGTGTGTGTGTGTGTGTGTGCGCGTGTGTGCGTGTGTGTTTATGTACCCAGAGGCAAATGCACAGATGTGTATGTGTGTGTGTGTGTGTGTGTGTGTGTGTGTGTCTGGTCAGCGTGTGTGTGTTTTTGTGTGTGTGTGCGCGTGTGTGTGCACGCACGTGTGTGTTTTGCCATTGGGACTGGGTGTCATCAGGTCCAAGCCTTTTCATCTTCACCATCCTCTCACCAATACCTTCAATTTCTCTAAGCCATTTCGTTCTCTCATTCATTCCATATTCCTCTTTCTCTCTCTCTCTCTCTCTCTCTCTCTCTCTCTCTCTCTCTCTCTCTCTCTCTCTCTCTCTCTCTCTCTCTCTGTCTCTCTGTCTCTCTCCTCTCTCCCCAGCCCTGATGCTCAACATTTCATTCATTCGTCTGATCGCGTTCCTCTAGTTTCTCAATGTGTACTCCTGTTCGCTTGTCCTCCAGCGCTTTTTTAATTCTTTCCGGAAACTTCATTTCAAACAGATCTGATTAACATTTCCTTTCAATTCAGCCACTTGTATTGTAACGGCCCATGGACATTGTATCATCACTGTGAATGTAAAAAGCACCTTATGCAACAAACTGAAAGATGGGTGGCTATTCACCAACCCCCCCAAATAATAAGATGTTCAATGCCTGCTCTTGATTTGAGAGTATAAATATTACTTTCAGACAAGAAAAATATACAGTAGCACACTCCGTGTCGAGTTGGAAAGTATGTTTGGAAAAGTTTCTTGTTCCGTCGCTCTGATGCCAAAACCCCCATCTCCTTCTCTTTCGCCTGATCTCTTCACTTCTGGGACTCTACCCCTCCAACAACAACCTCCCCGGTCCCCTCTCTCTCCACCATTTTGTAGATGGTGTCTCCTGTATTGCTTGCAGTATGCACATCTGTCGGGAGTCTCAAATTGCTGCGATGACAGACCAGAGTGCTGCGACTTACAACCCTTCCCTTCCCTCCCCCTCTCCCAGCCCCGCTGTCAAATTGGACACTTAGGGCTTAGCGCTTTCCCCCAACATCTCTGGTCGCAGATGCAATTGCGTGGCTTATGACAGCAACAGAATTGTTATGGAAATGGCCGTTGCAAGTGTGTGTGTGTGACGTATGTGTGTGAGTGTGTGTGTTTGTGTGTGTGTGTGTGTGTTTGTCTGTGTGTGTGTGTGTGAGAAAGAAAGAGACAGATTGTGTGAGTGTGTGTGTGTTTGTCTGTGTGTGTGTTTGTGTGTGTGTTTGTGGGGATTTACATGCATGTGTATGTCCTTGTGTGTGTGTCTATAGGAATGCAACAGCATGTTTTCCTGAATGCTATGTAAAGATGGAGCTGGGTAATTTCCTTGCCTTGTCTGTGCTATGGGTTCCATTTATTCAGACAAACACAGTATCGCAACAGCCCAGCTCTTTCAACTGTGGATTAATATTTCTAAGCTATAGCAGGAGCAGGTTCTGATGTGGTGAGTTATAGAGATGGAAGAGAGAAAGAGAAGGACATAATGAGAGAAGGAAAGTTTTTAATATAGATTGAGCCAAAGAAAGCGTAACAAAGGAAAAAAAGATGGAACGAAGAAATTATGCAAAGGAAGAAAGAATTACTGATGGAAAATCAGAGTCAGCAAGGAAGAGAAGGCAGAAAGATGGCTATATCTGAGTTCAAAATGTTCCTATAGTGCATTAAGCACTGAATGAGTCAGGAACATAATACATCTCTGATCAGATTGTGTGTTCTGAGCCCACTGGAGCTCTCAGGTCATCAGGGACCTACCTACTGTTCCTGGGGCTCAACACTTTATTCTGTTAAATCAGGGCTCAAAACATTTTGTATGCTACTTTCAATTAAAAAAAAGTAGTATTTTTAAATTGTATTAGTATCTTATTTAAAAAACAGCCCTATTAAAGGCCTTGTGTTTGAATGGTGCTATTTAAATAAACCTGTCTTGCCCTGCTAATACATTACTTGAAAAGAACAAACAGACCGTGGTGAATGCTTAACGTCCATTCTTAAACTAGCTTTATACGACAAAGGGTAAAAACATCTACTGCGCTTGTGCATGCATGTGTATGTGTGTGCGCGTGCGTTCAGCAGTAAATCATGGCCATTAAGGCAGTAAGATGGAGTGGAGGTGATTGCAGAACAGTGTTGCCATTAGAGAGTGATTAGGTCTCTGTTATTACACACCAAACAGCCTTCAGCATGGTAATAGCCCCTGCCCAACGCCTCGTAAATCTCACACACATCAGGCCTCTCACACACACGCGCAGGCTAAGCGTGAACATACAGATGTGCACTGCACATACAGATGTACCCTTCAGTGTCTCCTAGGATCGTTGTGGTTCTGTGTCAATGTTGTGTCCTATTGTTGTTAACGTGTTCGTGTGTGTGTGTCTATCTGTCTGTGTTTCTGACTGTTTTATTTTTGTTTTGTCTGTCTGTCTGTTTGTGTTTGTGTTTGTGTTTTGTCTGTCTGTTGGTTTGAGACGTATGTGTGCGTGCGTTTGTCTGTGTGTGTGTTTGTGTGTGTGTGTGTGTGTGTGTGTGTGTGTCTGTCTGTGTGTCTGTGTGTGTTTGTGTGTTTGTATGTGTCTGTCTGTCTGTATGTGTGTGAGACGGGTGTGTGTGTGTGTGCGGGTGTGTTGCCCGTGCCATACCGAATGTTCAGTCTCCATCAGACGCTCTGCGATGCCATCAGGGCGCTCTGTAAATAATTGAGGAGTTTAAAGTGTTCCCCCCGTGTCTGCTGGTCGGGTGATTAATGGACACCACCCAGAGGCCCTACCCTTGTACTCTGAAGCGCACAGCGGAGGGCGCTGGAACCAAGGAACGATTGGGTGACATTATGTCATTTGAGGCATGCAATCATAGCCCGGAATGAGGGTGCCATTAATAAGAGCCCCGGTGTACCCTCACTGCAGGAGGGGGGAGGAGGAGGGAGGGGAGGGGACGAGGGGGAAGTGTGGGATGGTGTTAGCGTTCCTGTGGAAAACCATGCATGGAGAATTTTTTTGTCCATGTTCAGATGTGGCAATTCCTACTGGCATTAAAGGCCTTTCACTGCATCCTAACCCTAACCCTGTTTTTTTTATTCATTTGTTTCAACTTCAATGACATGATCATTAGACATTAATTGACTAAGTGAATAAGTGAATGTTGAAAACTTGAATGAGTTGACCGACATACCCCTCTCTCTCTCTCTCTCTCTCTCTCTCTCTCTCTCTCTCTCGCCTTTCTCCCCCCCTCGCCCCCCCCCCCCTCTCTCTCTCTCCCTCTTTCTCTCTATCCCTCTCTCCCTCTCTCTCTCTATCCCTCTCTCTCCCTCTCTCTCTCTCCAGCCGGTGTGATGCCCGAGCGCCAGTTCAGCGGGACCCAGTTTGTGTGCAGCGTGGTGGCGTCCCACGTCAGCCACCAGCCCTCCAGCAGCTTCAGCTTCATCTGGATCGCCCCCCCACCCGGCACCGGCTGTGTCAACTTCCTGTGAGTCTGCATATCTCTCTTTCTCTCTGTCTCTCTCTTTCTCAATTCCAAGAATGCAAAGAATGGACGAAGAATGGAAATTGCGGTCTTGGTGATAGTCGTTCTTGGAAGAATTAACCAGAGAGGTCAAGGGTACGCAGAACGCGGTTGACAGTTTGAGAGGATACTGCTATTGCGCAATACCCCCAGCACAGGGGCCCCCTGCAGTCCTCCAAAATAAAAACCAGGCTTTGTCACCCTAAACGATTGGAGCTCAGCTGATTACTCCATAACTATACACTCAAAATGTAACGTCTGTTTATGATAATAAAGAGCAATGTATTTTATTACAATACAATAGGATATTGAGTTGTTGGATTGATTTCCTCCGCCATTGTTGTCCATCGTCTCCGTGGGCTGCAGTGGTCTGTGGGGTGAGAGCGGGCGTTACTGGACGGCTGGCTGGCTAGCTAGCCCCGCAGCGCTTGTGGAGCTTTTCGACTCTGAAAAGGTGCAGTTGTTTAATTTGACTCTTTTGCACTTTGCGAAGTGCGATTGTGCATTCTTATGTATTTGTGGTGTTGTACTTGGTCCCCAAAACATAGCGTTTGACAAGGACACAAGAACACAAGAACAGACAACAACGAAGATTGAGAAAGGGCCTCTCTCTCTCTCTCTCTCTCTCTCTCTCTCTCTCTCTCTCTCTCTCTCTCTCTTCTCACACTGCCTTCTCTCTCTCTGTTTCTCTCTCTGTGTCTTTTTCCTGTCTGTCTGTCCGTCTTTTCTCTATCTCTTGCTGTCTCTATTCTGCGTACCAAGATAACGAGAACGAGAAGAGAAATGTGTGCCTGGGTTCGAGAGTTTATGTTTTTCTGTCAACTCTGCCATTGCTGCCCGGTCAACCCCAGGTTAACAGTTCACCTGGGGTTCATCTGGTACATCACTGGCATGGACTGATCTCCTGCAGGTACAGACAGGATGAGGCACTAGCTGCTCCGTCACAATGGTAGAGACGAGGTGAAACTAGGGACGTATCGCTGTACTCTCATCCTGTTGTTTTCTTTTCTTTTCCTCATTTCTCCAAGTATTGCCTACTGATTCATTCATGAAAACCAAGCACCGTTTCAGTTTGTGTGTGTGTGTGTGTGTGTGTGTGTGTGTGTGTGTGTGTGTGTGTGTGTGTGTGTGTGTGTGTGCGTGCGTGCGTGCGTGCGTGTGTGAGTGCTTGCGTGCCTCAAACAAATGCACAGTTGTGCAGAATAATCCCTACTCATGAATTGGTACTGCCTTCAGATGAAGCTACTTTATAACCCAGTCCAACTATGATCAAGGGTGAGGATGTGGTCAGAGTTGTATCCCCTCTCGTCCAGTTAGCACAAGGAATGTCCCCATAGACAAATCGCTGTGAACTCACTCCAGATGGAGGAAACCAGAAGCTAGCCTGGGATAGGACATTCAGCTGTCTGAGTCTGTGTGCTGGTCTGTCTACACGATATCCACAGGAAAGATCCTATCTATTTGATATCTGTCTTTCTGCAGAACAGGTCATATATGTTATGTGTTTCTGTTTGTCTATCTGTCTGGCTAAGGTTATCACCTATCTATTGTATATATGTCTGTCTGTCTATCTATCTGTCTGTTTAAGGATATCTGCTATCTATTTTTTATCTGTCTGTCTGCAGGATAAGTCCTATCTATGTTGGGTATTTCTGTCTGTCTGTCTATATGTCTGTCTGCATAATATCTCCTATAGTTTTTTAGATCTGATTGTCTGCTGGATATGTCCTATCTATCTTATATATTTCTGTCTGCTAGTTCTATCCGTTTGTCTGTCTGTTGTATATGTCCTATTCCTTTTTTTTGTAAATTTGACAATCAAAGAAATTTCTACATTTTTCAACCTTTTTTTATATTTCAAATTCCCTTTTTTTTCTTTCTTCCAAATGCTATGCCGTTCTTTCTCACACATCCATCCACACACACACACACACACACACACACACACACACACACACACACACACATCTTGCTCGCACTCTCGCTCTCTGCACTCACTTGATGATTTACAGCCAGGTGATGATAATCAGTCAAAATGCAATTAGCAGGGAGAAGGGAGAGTTCCAATAACCCTGCCCCATTCAAAGTCACTGCAGCACACACAGACACACACACACACACACACATACACCGTATAGAATATACTTCACCCAACATGATTTCGTATTCCAAAGGTCTGATGTCCATATTTAAAACTTTTTCTCCGCAAACAGACTCAGGCAATGGAAAGTAAGTGGTTGCAATTGAACCACAGTTGGACATTTTCATTTTAGAGTTTCCTTAACACAAATTAAATATTGCAAAACAAATCACATACAGAAACACGTTTTGAGTAGCAAAATGTCTTCGGTGAATTCCTGGTGTGACTAGATAAAATTCTAAACGGCAGCTTTCACAAAACAAAGAGGGCTTCTGCCAAGGAAGTTTTAAGTAGTTTAAGTACAGCTTCCATTCCGACAACAAGCCCTCAGCCAAAACGGCTTTCGCTGGCTCTTTCGGGCTTTTGCCAGCAAACACGTTTTTCCGACAAAATGTGTGTTGATTGTTGTGTGTGCATAGACATGTGTGCTTGTGTGTGTGTGTGTGTGTGTGTGTGTGCGCGTGCGTGCATTCGTGTGTGTGTGTGAGTCCGTGCCTCTATGTTCCCAGGCTTAAACAGTGAGGCAGCAGAGTGCCAGTGCAGATGACAGTGGGATTGGCAGGGGTCCCTGAATAAGGGACAAAATGGCCCCTATGGCTGACCTTATCAATGTGGGCCAGTCACACTCCAGCTGGCAGGGGATGGGTCTCACAACAACAACAATACGTGCATGCACACACACACACTTTCTTACCAGTTTCCAGACTCAAAGCCTCAAAGTTCTCATCTAAAGTATAGCGCTACACCCCTCTTGACATCAAGGGGGCCCCGAGGCCTGTTCAGTGACCGCCGTTCTGCTAAGATTCTCCAAGCGAGTCCCAGGCCTCATGGGGCATCTGCTTTAAAGTTCACAACTTGTTGGTCGGGCCATATCAGAGCAGTTTGTCTTGTGTCATTGGTCCCCTTATCCTTGTGTGTCAATTAAAAAATAAATGTTTTAAGGAATAACATTATGCAACTTGGGTGAAATTTGTCCTAAGATGAGATCCACTTAATGGATAATGTTTTTACATTTTCACAATAATCTCAAACCATTTGTGTCCGGCATTTTCCAGCATCATCCTCTTCTTGAGATGATGGTGAAGGCAGACCGCACTGCATTTTCCAAATAAAGTGTCTGTGAGTGTTTGAATTAAGGCCACAGACAGGCGGTGTCCTTCACAGGTCTGGAACCTGGCCCCCCGGCTGAATTAATATAGAGCAGGCAAGCAGTTTTATGGGCAATTCTGCAGCAGTTCTCCTGGTAGCAGATCACTAGCTGGGCTATGATAGACTGCAGTGACGACGGGCCTTTGGAAGAACTCATCTTCTGGCCGGCAGTAAATTACGAGGCACTGCAAGAGATAGGCCTTGGAGAAGACACCGACACACACACATATTCACATACACATACACACACACACACACACACACATGTACGTGCATTTGTGGGTGCACACATCTCATAACACAAAAGTAAAAAGCTCATGCACATTCACACCTGGTTCTTTTGGGGATTCACACGCATGTACAACACAAATGAAAGACACACACTCTCAGCTCTAATACATCTTGTTTATAATACCCTTTGGATAGTAGTTAGTGTTCTGAAAAGCCTTCACATCTGACTCCACGCTATGAGTGATCTTCCATAAGGCCATTTCACACTCATGGAGAGAAAAGTACAACGACATTAGGCAGGAAAGTGGAACTCAAGCCTTTTGTCTTGTTTTGCCATAACTGTGCTGTAATTATGATGTTGTGGTTTGATCTTCCTGCCATCTGTTCCCAGCTCGGAGCACTGGGTTAGTGCTAAACGGACATACTTCCTCCAACAAGCCCACTAGACCCTTTTCCACTGCAGCACCCTGACTAAACCAGCCCGGCGGACACGGGAGCTCTTGTTGAAACAAGCCAGAGGACTTTAGAGAACACTTGTCATCGAGGGTCTCTCGTCAGTAGCGGGGCTCAAGCCTTCCAACCACGCTCTCTCTCCAGACCACAGCTGAGGACGGACTGCAGCCAGGGGGAACATGCAGTTGTTTCTCCCCTCTTTTCCATTATTTTGAATATTTAAAAATGTCATTGAAAATAAATTGAGGTGAAGCAGGGTTTATCTATGAGGGGGATAAACGAGACGACAGACGGTCGCCTCTAGGGAGGTCAGAGGTCAGAGGTCAGAGAGCCAGGCTGACAGCTGACCTTTGCAGCCCAGTACTTAATTTCTCCTGGTGGCCCCTGCTTATTGATTATCTCTAGTTGGGGGGGGGGGGCAGAGGAAACAAATCAATGTCATTCTACATAATTCACTATTTAATGAGCTCTCCTAATATTTAACGCTTAATCAAAGTCTGAGGTGGTTGATTTGACCCAGAGCGTCTCCGGGCCCCCGTAGGCATGCTCCAAAGACACCAGGGATTGATCCCGGGGTCCATCAGGTCTTGGCAGGTCTTGGCCTGACAAGCTGCAGGGGCAGTGTAATGGGGTGAAGCACTTTTGCCTACAGGGGATCAAGATAGATTTCTAACCATACATTTATAAATGCATGTCTACCTTTTTATATCAATACATTGCAAGCAGATGCCCATACGCATTCGAGCATGTAATCACCCAAGCTCACGCACACACACACACATAGACAGATGCACACATAGACATACACAAACACACACACACAAACGCTCACCTCTGTTGCCCTCTTAACCTTTCTCAATGATATGTCCTATTTCCCATGGGGGCAGTGCATGTTCAAACAAATACACACACACACACACACACACAACCACACAACCACACCGCAAAAGCATACAAAGAAAGATACCCCACCGCGAGACCACATAGTACAGACACTTTCACCGCCCCCGATGTACGGGCGGGCGAGTCATCATAGGGCCGTGATTGACAGGACAGATCATAGAGCGGGCTGTGATGGTCACCGTTTCCCTGCTGACGGCCAGTGCAGCTCTCCGTTCTTCTCCTTAACTCCTTCCTATTTGAAAACCTTTTTATTTTTTTATAATGGTTGTTAGACTGAAAACCCCAAAAGAGAGAGCGAGGGAGCGAGAAAATAAACGAAACGTATCCGATGGCTGGTTTGGGGTTTGGCTAATCTTTTAATTATCACTCCGGACCACCAGGCAAGGTCAATTGCTTGCCTTGCAGTGTGCCTGAGCCTGAGCATGAAACCCTCTTCTCGCTCCTAACAAGCCCATCATTTGCCAAACAACCCACACCCCCGCCCCGCCCCGCCCCTCCTCAGCCCGGCGCTGCTTCATTAAATTTGCATGTTCTCCAAGAGCTCTTTCAATTAATTAATTGAGGATGGCGCCCAGGGACAGATTCCAGAGAGCCAGTCACACCTACTTAGCCCTGGATGGAAAGGAAACACAACCGCGGAAACAGCCCGCTGACGAGGATACAGCATGGAAATAAGAGACAAAACACAGGATGTTTTTTCTCCCTCTCCTCTCTCTCTCTCTCTCTCTCTCTCTGTGTCTGTCTCTCTCTCTCTCTCTCTCTCTCTCTCACTCTCTCTTGCTTTCTCCCTGTGTGTTCCTCTAACTCTCTTTCTCAAATTTTTCTTCTCTCTTTCTCTACCTCGCTACTCTGCGCTCTCTTTCTCTCTCCTCTCTCTCTTTACTCTGTGTCTTCCTCCAACTCTCTCCATCTCTCTCATCTCTCTCTCTACTTCTCTACCTCGCTACCTGGCTTCTCTCCC
>NC_136942.1:7805265-7842765 GCF_949987615.1 Pollachius pollachius
CTCTCTCACCCTCCCTCTGTGTCTCTCTCCCCCCTCGTCTCTCTCTCCCTCCCTCCTTGTCTCTCTCTCCCTCCCTCTGTGTCTCTCTCCCTCCCTCCTTGTCTCTCTCTCTCAACCTCCCTCCTTGTCTCTCTCTCTCTCCCACCCTCTGTGTGTCTCTCTCTCTCCCTCCCTCCTTGTCTCTCTCTCTCCCTCCCTCCTCCTTGTCTCTCTCTCTCTCCCTCCCTCCTTGTCTCTCTCTCTCTCTCCCTCCCTCCTTGTCTCTCTCTCCCACCCTCTGTGTCTCTCTCTCTCCCTCCCTTCTTGTCTCTCTCTCTCCCTCCCTCCCTCCTTGTCTCTCTCTCTCCCTCCCTCCTTGTCTCTCTCTCTCCCTCCCAGGGCGACTGCTACACACCGAGGACAGATCATCTTCAAGGACGCTCTGGCCCAGCAGCTCTGCGAGCAGGGAGGTGAGGAACACACACACACACACACACACACTCACTATATCACACACACACACGTATGTGGAGACACAAACGAACACCCCTGCAGTGTCTCACGCACACGCACGCACGCACGCACACACACACACACACACACACACACACACATACACACACACACACACACACACACACACACACACACACACACACACACACACACACACACACACACACACAGTGCAACACAGCACTCAAACCATTCCGGGCCCTAATTATGCAGCCAAAAGCCAAAGAGATATTTGGATGTCCTATATTCCCAGCTTAATTTCGGCTTATGCTAAAACTCCACTTCTTCTTTCTGTCGGAGATTTATGCTTTTGGGTCCGCACTTCTTCCTACATCCACTTTCAACGACAGCATTAAGTATCTATTGACAGACAGCACCATGTCCCCACTCTACATGCTGTGGGGAGTGGGGGTTGTGGTAATTGCTTGTTAACAACCAGGAAGCCTTTTTACCGCACTCTTCCTTACACCACAACTTGTACTTTAATCGTGAGAGTGGAAAGAACTCCAGCAGGTCAATGGGACTGGTGGCTGTGTGAAGCTGGTGCACATTTAGCCCTAACATGTTTAATGTAAATATGTTATATATTATCCTCTGCCTGACACTTTTCTCCTGAGCAAAGTGGCTTCAGAGTGTTGCCTTCAGGGAAAGCTGTAAAGGTGTAGCGCAGCTCAGTGATGACGGAGAACTTAACTGCTTGACACAGTGTCTCCAGGCCCTCAGAAGACGACTACAGTCTTCTGTTGTTTGAGAGCAAAGTGAAAGTGAAAGAGAAAAGTGAGAAAAGGACATAGATAAGGAGAAGGGAAGGGCGGGGGAGAGAGGGAGCACAAGGGTCCACTCTCCTGTCTCACGGCCTGAGGGTTTACAACCCCCTCGACACATAACACACAAACATACACATGCACAGACATACACACACGTTGCTCCGGTCATCTCAGACCTCTATATCACACATCTGCTGTCAAACCGCAAGGTTTCAGCCGGTCAGTGGCAAAGCCCAGGAGCCTCTTCACGCATACAAACACACACACACGCACTCAAACACACACACACACACACACACACACACACACACACAGACACACACTTGTTAGCGGGTGGCGAAGAGTTTATGAGGCATAGCAGGAGAGATATGAGGAGGGAATGGGATGGATACAAAAGAGAAAGAGGGGCCGAAAACGACCAGATCTCGAGAATGAGAAAGTCCTTGAGGACCTAGTGGAAGAAAACAATGAGGAGACGTTGAGACGGGGTGAAGGGATGGGGGAGGGATGATGACAAATAAGGGGAGAGATACAGAGAGGCGGAGAGATAGACAGAGCAAGAGCGAAACGGGGAGAAACAGAGGGAGAGAGAGATAAAGGAGATATGGTTGAGTAGCGCTGGACACTAAATTGTCCGTCCGTGGCACTCGGGACAAATCCCGGCTCCTTCCAGGTGAAGGAGGGTCATGAAGATGGACAGATGGGAGGGTGCAAGATTGGGGATTTTAATGAGAAATGCTGAAGGTTGTAAATTCACAGGCTGGGCCGCCGCGGGGGGGGAGAGACAGGGTTATGGAGAGAGATGATCAAACACCTTTTTGTACGAGGATCAGGGGTAGCGGCGAAAGAGAGCACACGAACAACCTTGTGGGAGGCGATCTCTCTGTTATGGCACACGGCGAGCGTTTGAATAGCAGATAAAAGAGCGGGGAACACGCCCAGAGCAGCACAAGGAGGAGGTGGAGGAGGAGAAGGAGGAGGAGGAGAAGGAGAGTAGTGTGGTGGGACGGAGACAGGAGAGAAGGAGAGATGGAGGGATGGAGTGGCTGGAGTTAAATGACCGTACAGATGTGGGGTTTGCAGTCTCCCGGACTGGTCTCAGCTGAGCCAGGAAATGACATCACACAGTTCTGGTCCACTGGTACTGCTAAGTCCGTACTGTCCTTCCAAGACATACAATGAAATCAAATCACCAGACTGAGAAAGTGTACCGCAGTGTTTGACGAGATCTTTTTTTCTCTTTTTAATAAACACCTTAAGCCACACGCACAAAATCCTCCAAAATTAAAAAGCAAGCAATGCAGAAAGTGCATGTTGGCGTGTGTATTCTCGTGGTTAAAGTCCTCAGTTCCTCTATAAATTCATAGTTGACCTGGGAGTAAGCCAGAGCTGGCTTGGCACATTTCCCTTCCAGTGGGATCAAACAGGCCAGCTGAGTTGTTTTGAGGCAAGAGGGGAAGGGGAGACAGGACGCAGTCAGCTTCTAAGCTAAAGTTTTCCTCAAATCTGAGGCATTAGCATTCAAAGTAGAAGAAAAGATAGGGGCCGTCTCAAGCCACTTCAGAAGTCCAAGTGCTTAAGACTCTGGCTTTGAGCGAGTTGAAATGAAAGCTATCTGAGGGAGAGTTATGATCCTTGGAGCAGCGGAGAGGGATGGAAGCGAAGAAAAGAAGAGAGGGGAAGGAGAAGAAGGGGAAGAGAGTAAGAGAGGCTAACTGGAGTGGAAATCACATGTGATCAGCCGGGCTGCAGATTAGCGGGAGAGCTGGAGTAAAAAGGGGCAGGGCAGCGGGAGTACAAGCGGGGGGAAGGTGCAACCAGAGGAGACGAGGGCGCGAGGTCATCTGCGATGCATATCAGACACGAAAGGACGAGTGGGACTGTAAGAGCTCAGCAACCGGGAGAGCGAGGGAGAGTCGAACACTAGTAAACCTAACTGAAAATATGATGAAACGAGATACGGTTGTTTCCACCTTTTCATTGAATGTTTAAGGAAAGAGTTTACTGGCAACAGGTGTTTCTATAGTAAATAGTTATTATCTATTCTATGTTGTATTATTTGATATATTCTATTATGCTATTATGGTGTTTCTTAAAGCTTTTTCAGACAAAGAGATCTGCGTGTTTGCATTTCAGAATGAACTCTCCATTTGTATGATCGCATGTCTGTGTGAATTTTGTGTGTGGACAGTATGTAATATATGCATGTGTTTGTATAAGTCCACAAATGTATGTGTGCATACATAATGCATGCTCTCGTGAATACGTTTATGTGTGTGGTTATGTAAACATTTGTGTGTGCGTGTGTGTGTGTGTAAGAGGCATCCTCTGTCTGTCTGACTTTCTGTGTGGGGAGATGGCTCAGCGCTCCCCTATGTGAGGTGTATTTTGCAACACATTCTCATTCTCTCTCTCTCTCTCTCTCTCTCTCTCTCTCTCTCTCTCTCTCTATCTCCCTCTCCTTTCATCCCCTCTTCCTCTTTGATCTACACCTAGTTCGCCTCCATTATTTCTCCACAAACCAGCAAAGTGAAAAAAAAAAAGAAATCCACTTTCTTGACTTATGTATGCACTTGGAAGGCAGTGTGAACGGGGAGGGAGTGTGTGTGTGGGTGCGTCTCCGCGTGTGTATTGCTTGTGTAGCAGGGTTTAGCGATACGGGCACAATCTAACAGAAGGCGCGGCCAGGCGCAGTGGTTTATGGTTACTCTCCCCGGCTGCTGAATGGTTTGGACGGGCCCGCGTGTGGCAGCTCGGAGGTGCTTTGCAGCACCGCGCAGCAGAAATGCAAAATGCTCCCCGGGATTTAAACGGCTACAAATATAAGGACAGACATTTTGGCGGGTGAACCAGTAATCGCTCTGCTCCCCTACTGAGCGGCCACATTCAAAGTTATTGAGCCCTGATGAGGGGAGCCAGGAGAAGAGAGACAAGTGTGTGTGTGTGTGTGTGTGTGTATGTGTGTATGTGGGTCTGTTGTGTCATTACATGCATGTGTGTATACACGGGTGCATGAGTGTGTGTGTTTGCCTGCGTGTGCACGAGTGTGTGTGTGTGGTTGCCTTCATGTATGTGTCTGTGTGTGCGCGCACCTGTGTGTGTCTGTGCATGCATGTGTGTGTGTGTGCATGCATGTGTGTGTGTGTGTGCTTGCATGTGTGTGTTTGCCGAGTGTGTGTGTTTGTGCTAGTGTGTGTGTGTGGGCGCGCGGGCGACATTGTGTATGTGTGTGTGTGTGTGTTTGCATTTGTGCGTGGGTGTGTGTGTGCCTGAGTACACGTGTGTGTGCATGTGTGTGTGTAAATGGTGTGTGTGTCTGAAGGAGAGTGGTGGCAGAAGGCGGTCCATCAGCCCTATTTCCTGACAGGAGGGCCAGCCGCAGAACTCTGCCCCGCGTTGCCAGGTCCTCTCATTTCCAGCAAGGGGGATAAATCAGGTCTTTATGGGCCGGGGGAGAGTCCAGCACACCCCAGATGGATTATTAAAGGGACATATAACTCAGAGGGGCCACCGCTCACTGGGCCTTGGCTGATCACAGAGAGGGTGGGGGGCGATGAGGTCCACTGTCCAACCACACCACCCTCCCAGCCAGGCCCCAAGCCTGGCTCGCATGGCCGCGCGCCTGCCTGCCAGCCAGTCAGATGGGTCTCAAGAGGTTCACAGAGGAGACTTTCCTGGTCCCTATCCCCTCATTGTCAGGTTAAATAAACTTTCACGTTCACTTCTATTTAATTTGACCAACCTATAGCCTTCTCAAGAAGCCAGATTCCCTTTTCTCCTCCCTTGCATGTTCTCTATGTAGTCACCTCTTTCAATCTTATATCATGGTTGTTGTTGTTGTTTTTTTTACAATCAACAAAAGCAACAGTTGAACCAAAGCAACATTTGTGAGGGAATTAAGAGGGGGATTTTGTTGATTTTGTATCTGTGGAGAACAGCCTGTCTGGAGCTTGTCTCTCGTTGTAGGCCACCAGATATCTGCCAAGAAGATGCACAAAGTGAGGCGTCCTGCCATGTTGCTCAAAATTGGCGTGGCCGGCATGTTTTCAGACTCTTGGCTAGACATCGCAACGCTCTCCACTGTAACCGAGAGGGACATGTCTAGTCTTTCTTTCCTACTCTCTGATGCAACACATTGTTCACGTCCCTGTTTATTGATTTAGGAACGTAGGAAGGAAGGAATTACAGGGCAGGGTTTCAGAAGTCCTCTCTTTCGCTCTCACCTGCACAGCAGGATCCAGTGTCTACAGTGAACAAAGTGCCAGCGTTCTGAAATCCAGGAGACGCACGCACCCTATCATTTTGGTATTGCTCAAGAGGCAGAAAACAGTGAAACAATCCTAGCGTGTCCTAGTGAGACGGTAGTTGCAACCACCAATTACGGAGTAGAAGCTAAACTTCAAACACCCATCCCACATTGTTAACCAGAGTCAGTCAAGGAGACAGACAGACATAGAGAGAGAGAAAAAGAGGGAGAGAGAGAGAGGGAGAGCGAGACTGATAGAGTCGGATGGAGAGCGGGTAAGAGACTGCCAAAGAGAGAAAGCGACAGATAGAAGGAAAGAGAGCGTCCGAGAAATTGGAGGAGAGAGAGATGGCCAAAGAGATCGAAGCTTAGGCCTGGAAGATGGAGTGGAGAAGGAAAAAGGCTTTAGCTGAGTTATTTGTCCCATGTGATGTCTGGGTCTGCTTCTGCCAGAGAAAATGCTCACTTTAATTTTCCCTCCCCGCAACAATGTCTCCAGGACCTGGGTCATCCACAGCCATCTGGTGTGATGTTGTATGCTATTATGCAGCCACTACATCTTATTTATGCTACTGCGTGTATGTGTGTGTGTGTGTGTGTGTGTGTGTGTGTGTGTGTGTGTGTGTGTGTGGGTTGCTGTGTATTTGTGTGTTTGTTTGTGTGTCACTGTGTGTGTATGTATGTGTATGCACATGCATGCCCGTGTGTGTAAATACATGCCTGTGTGTATGTGTGTAAACATGCATGCCTGTTTGAATGTATGTGTACGTACTTGCATCCCAGTGTTTATGTATGTATATGTACATGCATGCCTGTGTTTATATATGTGTATGTATATGTGTGCTTGTGTTTACAAGCATGCCTGTTTGTATGTGTGTGTGTGTTTGTGTGTGTGTCTGTATTTGCCTGCCTGTGTGAATGTGTGTGTGTGCACATGCTTGCCTGTGTGAATGTGTTTGTATGTGCATGCATGCCTGTGTGTTTGTGTGTGTATGTGTGTGTGTACGTGCATTTAAACCCTGGCCAGGAAGATACAGGCATTAGTGGAGATGAGCTGCTAATAGAAGAGGCTGTAATTGAAGTCTTTAAGGACTCGCAGGAGGGAGGGGGGATTAATTTCAGTGAAAGGAGCGCCACAGTCTACTCCCCTGCGCTGCAAGGGGCTGCGGCACCCAGGGACGGGAAGACGAGGAGGGGTGTGTGGACGGAGAAGCAGGGAGATTGGAGAAGAAAGGAACAGAGGAGGCCAGACACGCAGGGTGATGAGCCGGGACGAAGGGAAGCTGTAAATGAGGCCTCTTCTGGGGGTATTGCAGGGATTATCCACTGCCAAAAAAATGAAAATTCTTCTGGGATCTTTCTCTCGCTAAATAGTCTCAGCAGAGGAGAAAAAAAAATCAAAAACCGGGAGAGATTTAGTGGAGTTTGTTTGAAAGAGAGACTGCCAAGAAAGCAAAAAGAGAGGAAAATGCTAACTGAGCATGTGCACTGTGTCTGTTGGAGTTGGTGAAGCGTCGTTGTTTGGACGGTGCTGGTGAACACCGGAAGACAGATGCAATATTTTATTAGAAGGGTGGCTTTGGAGCAGCAATACATTCTCCTGACTAGCCCATCTAGGCACACACACAAGTTCATAGTTCTGAAAGAGATAATCTGGGCAGGCTCAATGCCCGGCTGAGGACTGTTTGTTCCCTGAGCATGTTTTGCGTATGTCTGCCCGCAGTCAGAGTATTAGTGGGTTTGGAGGAGGAAATGCCAAGAGCAAGAGGGGCAGAGACAGAGACAGGAAAAGCCGTTTCTTCTAGTTTCAATGGACTTCAGCTTCCAGACAGAGATGCAGTATTGGCGCTGAACATCAGAAGCAGCAAGGAATGAATGTTTTCCTAAAATGCAAACTTAACCGTTTATGTAACAGATTTTTGAACCAGTTCAAGCCATTGACTTCACTTTTAAACCCATTTCCAATGCCAGGAAAAAGGAGAGGAGAATGATAGTACTATAGTACATTGCAATGACCACATTCATTTAGGAAGACTACAGGCATTTCATTCATTGTGCTGGTAGTTATCTTTTTTTTGTCATAGATTAGTAATCGATCATGAAAAAAATTGTCATCATGGGAAGACATGTTGTGTCTACATTTGCGACACTATTCTCATGTGAACCATGGCAAAACAAAGTTTTCATTGACATAGGATACAGTATATTTACGTTGATTTAGGATTTTACGATACTACTTCTCTTTTGAGTCCTCTCAAAATTGTGGAGCCATGAAGCATTCTGATGCACAAGCCCTATTGTATTGTTTATGACTTAAAGAAAATGTCCCCTCAAGCCAAGCCTTACACTAAATGGTGATTTTTAGCAGCAGGTTTTTTAAGTCAGATCATTAAAGTACCCAAGAGTTCAACTTTTTGGAATTAATCTTCTGTGTCTTATCGGTAGCCTTATCAGGTGGGGAGGCTCATCCTGGATAGAGTGCACAGTGAAAGATTATCCTTCACTTCAGCCTACCCAGGCAGCTGTCTTCACACATGCCCTAGTCGAGGCTGTGTCAAGCATACGATCAAAGCGGAGAGAAAGGGCAGCCCCTATCTCAATGAGGTCAATACAATTGCAGCGGGGTAAGAGTTATTAGAGTCATTAAAACCCAGGCCACCAAATGAGTTGGAGGACGATAATGTAAACGGCGAGCAAAGCAGCTTAAAGATCACATTGGTTCTCGGTTAATTAGCATAACCCCAACTGCTAAAGTTTTGATTAGTAATGTTTGATAAATTAAGTGCTACTCTATATAGGAGATTCTAGGGCTCAATAAGGTCGTCTTCCTAGGGGGGATGGATCAGTTAAGTTAAACCTCATGTGTTCTCTGCTTCAGGGGCACAGTGTGTGACCTGTGTGTCCAGGCTTCCTTTGACGTCCAACCCTATCATTTAAAACAAACAGACGTGTATCTACAGTGATCTATCAAACTGACTTGGCTCGAGGTAGTTCTTAACGTGTCACTATATGCCTGCTGCTCTAACCCCGATCCTAACCCTAACCCTAATCCTGATTCCTTTTCAGAAAGGTCACATGGTGTAGCCATCGACCAATCAACCAAAAAATGACTTGCGTTAAGTTTGAGGTACCTGTCTTCTTTTAAAGCAATTCCCGACTGAGGTAAATTTCAAAGAAGGGATACTTTGGTTTCATTAGGAAACACCTTTGATCCATTGTCGCTCTGACGCTGATTTCCCCTGCTGGCCAATCAGGGAGATGTGTGTATACGTGTGTGTGTGTTCCCCGGGAGAGACTGATGCTACAGTGTGTTGGTCTGGCAGCGGCCACAGATTAAGGTCCTGGCCAGAGCCCTCCGGGGAGGACGGCGGTTAATTGGCAGTGAACCGTTGAACGTGGGCCAGGAAAGGCCTTCATTACTGATATAAATGAACATCACAGTGGACACTATCTGGGGCCAGGGGGCTGCACCATAGGCACTAGACTCACAGGAAGTTGGTTGGACTTTAGAGATGATGGGAGCAGGAAGTGACTGTTTCGGCTGTCACTGGCCTGGAGTTACACTTGAAAGGACATGCTCTTACAAAGTGTGCGCTGTACAGCATGTGAAGGCTGAACATTGTTATTGCCGCTACTGGCAGTCGAATGTATTTAGTGTATGTTTTAATCAGAGCCCTACTGATGTCATTGCATTCAGGTTAACAATCATTACCTCATTTATTTGTATAGTTTTCACTCTTAGCTTTTGTTTTCACATATTTCCTGTTATTAGAAAATAACACTTGATCAACTGCTTGTTCATTCTGGGTTTCGCTTTCTTTTTCAGCCCCAACAGAATCCCCAATAAGACCAAGTCTCGGTAAGTGTTGTTCATTTTCTACATAAACATTTAAAATGTGAATCACGGATAGCTTTTATCCAATCAGAGATGATGTATGACTTTGAGCGTACCTGTGTGTGTGTGTGTGTGTGTGCGTGTACGTGTGCGTGTGTGTGCGTGTGTGCACAGCTGGCGTCGACGGGAACCACGCGGTGCTGCGGGACGACTTTGACTCCAACCTGGACGGAGAGCTGGACACCAGCATCTGGTAGATACCGAGAGCGACTCCCACCGCGATGACCCCGAGTCCCCGGTGTTTCACGGTGTGGGACCACTGAAACACACACACGACTCCTCGCTGTAGCCCCTGTGTTGTGTTGTCTCCCAGGACCGGCTGCAGCAGCTGTGAAGTGGGCGAGCACTGCGGGGTGCTCATGCACGGCCGAGCGGTGACCTTCTGCGAGCCCTTCGGAGAACGAGAGCTGGTAATGCCCCCCCCCGTCCCGTCCCGACCACAGCGAGACCGCCGCGCGGTACCCGCCCGTTTGAGCGTGCGACCGCCGACCGCTCACCTCAGCAGGGCTGCTCTCTGACCACAGCCCCCCACTTAGCGTTAGCGTAGCGCTTGTAGCCGTAATAACTCCTCGAGTCTCTCGTGTGTGCGGATTTCCGCAGCACATTTGTGTCAAAGCCGTTGATTGAATACCAGTATCAATTCTTAATTAAAATTGTGGGATTGTACTTCTTTAATTGTGATTTTGTGCGAAACGCACACGCACTCAGAGATTCATAAATAATGTATGTTTAAGGAAGAGCGTGATTTATCACCTGATTTGTCAACGGCCTGTTTTATTCTTAATGGGGCTGTGTTGGAATCGATTGTTTCATTCTGAGAGGTATATATAAAGATATAAAGAGCGCTAGGCAGCACTCTGTCAGTACTCCACCCACATGCACATTTCACCCACAACAGAATCATACACATGGATCACGGAAGCACGCACTTGTACCCAGAAATGCACAAACACACACACTTAAGCATACAACCATGCAGCAAAACAACTTTTTAGAAACCCTTGATATATTGAAATAACTGCATGGAATGATCATTTCCTTATGGATTATCAGAAGGTGAAATTTAATTCAAATTAAATTTAGGCTTAATCCCCCAAAACTGCTTGTATTGAACTGACTGCTACTCTGTCCTGTGCACCCAACAGAGCACTGTTCTCCTCAACACAACCACTGCTTCAGTGCTGCAGTTTGCCCTGGGTAAGTACATGAAACGGCAATCAATACATCTCAACCGCAATGAGCTCTATTGTGTACATCCTTTAAGCCAGGCATCGGGTTGTGTTCAGGGACACAAGCATTACATGTTAGGATGGCTCTCAGCACGACAAATGACCAAACAGCCATCAGTCACTTCAGGTATCCCCTCTCCTTCAACTGGTATACATATTTAATGGTGATCCTGAAAGACATCAAAAACACTCTTTAAAGCTGGGCTTTTCATGTCTGTTCCGTTTATTTTGTGAGGTCCCTAGAGTTCGTATTTGAGTATGTATTTCATTAAACCCTTTTGCTGTTGGTTCCCCTCTCTCCACAACTCTCTGTCTGACCGATCCCATGTGCAGCTTATTTATATGAAGGGTTGGAGGATTACTGGGGGACCACACAGCAGGAGACAATCCCCAGCTCCTATGCATTGTGCAGGGGGGGGTAGTAGTGAGAGGAGATCCAGGGATGGGGTTGTTATAGGGGCTAGTGCGATTCAGCCGTTTGGAACGTTTGACCTCACTACCTTCCCTTAATCCCATCGCAACCACTAAAAACTACAGGTGCAAACACAAACTAGCATTACAATACCCATGATGATTCCATACATATTCTTTCTCACACTCATAAATACAAAAATACAGCCACAAACAAACATACACACACACACACACACACATATAAAATACACACACACAAACACACACACACACACACACACACAAATACATTTACACACACACTAACACACATACACAAATACAGGCACACACTCAAACACACACACACACACACACACACACACACACACACACACACACTCACACTCACACAAGCAATATACAAACCCCTCCCCGCAAGAAATCTGTTACTGCTAAGGAACTGTGTGTGCTTTATGCGTACAGACACCCATAGGCCTGATCAACAACGATCAGGCCGTCTGTAAACCCCCAGTCATCTCAGGCCCCTCCTCACACCCTCACCGCAGCTGGCCGTCTACTGAGTGCTCTGGCCTGTTGAGCTGCTGAGCAGTTGCTTCTCCTGTAACACCATTTAGACAGCATTCTCCATACTGGCTGAAGACCACGGAGAGTTGGTGTTTATTTGTTTATGTGTGTGTGTGTGTGTGTGTGTGTGTGTGTGTGTGTGATGCTGACAGACACCCTCTTAAGCCTTCATCTGGTGCCTTCAAAGTGAGCTTAAAGTGGTGTTAATACACTCGGCTGGTAGAGACGACAGAAATTAACTCTGTGTGTTGACTTGCATTCACTTCATGTGTATGTATGTCTGTCTGTGCCTGTGTGTGTGTGTGTGTGTGTGTGTGTGTGTGTGTGTGTGTGTGTGTATTGTGCAGGCTCTGGCTCCTGCCGTTTCAGCTACTCAGACCCCAACATCGTGGTGTCCTACAGCCTCAGCGGCAGCAGAAATGACACAGATGAGTGGATCACCCTGGAGACCATCAGGTGCCTCCCAGCAGCTCCTTCTCTGTCTCCTTCTTTCTCAACCTCCTCTCCATTCAAAGCTCCCTTATCTCTTCACCTTCCTCTTTGTTTGTAACATTCTCTGTCCACCTTATGTCCATTCAAAGTTCCCTCATCTACTCATCTTCTTCTTGGTCCCACCTCTTCCAGTTTCTCCTCCCTGTAACACATTTCATCTTTTATCCTCAGCCCATGCCCCTGCCCTTGACCCAGGCACTGGCATTAGCTCTGGTCCCAGTTGGCCTCTGTGTGGCTGCCCACTTTGCCTAGAGATGGTTTGAAAACAGAGGACAAACGCCCCCTTAAAAAAGGCCAAAAGATCAATTCCATCCCTTCCCTTCTACGTCCCTCCTCCTCCGCCTATCATTCCTCCGAACCTCTCTCTGTACCGCCTCCCATCGACCATTCCTAACCACACTCCCCCCCCCCGCAGTTCACCCACCAACAGCAGCACCATGGTGCACCTGGTGCCCCTCCCCCACCGTTGCCGGGCCGACGGCGTGCGTCTCCGCTGGACCCAGGGGGCTCCGCGGGGGGGCGAGGGCTACGAGTCCTGCTGGGGGCTGGACAACGTGCTGCTGGTCAACGCCGCCCACCGCCCCCCTCTGCTGGAGGACAACCTGGACCCCCCCGACACGGCCAACTGGCTCTTCTTCCCCGGAGCCACCGTCAAGGTGCCCTGAACCAAACACACGCCCCCAACCCCCCCCACCTCGCTGACCTGGGTTTCATTCACCCGAGAATTACATTGGGGGGATTTTGCTGACGCTTTCATCCAAAGCGACTTACAACCATTCATTCACATACTCACACACCGAGGGCGGAGTCAACCACGCAAGGCGACAGCCAGCTCGTCGGGAGCAGTGAGGGTGCGGCGTGTTGCTCAGGGACACCTCGGCACTCCCGCTCTACCCCCTGAGCTACTGCCGCCCACCAGGGCGTGTATATACATGTACCTGTGTGATACTGTTGGACACACAGGATGGCACGTTGTACACATGAGATCCATCTGATATATTTATAACAGAGCAAGGTCCATTGCTACATTCCACCTAGGTGACTTTCACTGGGCTCCTCCGAACACAAGGACACAGGGTAATGGTGTCGGAAGCTGGTTTATTGGATGGTTTGCACATAATGATGCATGGCCTGGTGCTCCATGTTGCCATGTCAAAGATCAGCCTGGAGTGTGTGTGGAGATGACCGGCTTAACCTGTGGGCATGATTGCTCAATGTGGTTGCTCAAAACAGGTGTGCTTAAACGAGCCGTCATCCACACACACACTGCCACAATAAATGATATTGTTGTTCCGCTGTTGCCGTGTCAAAAGCAACTCAGGAAGTAACGCAGGTTCTCTGGCAACCCTGCGAGCATGGCCGACACAAATGTATGAATGTATGTATGAATGAATTAATGAATGAATGGCTTTAATGAATGAATTAATGAATGAATGGCTCATAGCGCTGATTGCAAAGCGCTATGAGGTCATAGGCCAGAGGTTAGATAATTCCTTTATAAATGCACTAAATAAATGCACCATATAAATGCAAAACGTCCATGTGTTACTCAAGCAACGACGATCACAGATGGATGCTACGGTCTGGAATCATAAAGTGGTATGGAGGTCAATAAGAAAAGTGTTTATTAACCATGGCACTTGATGTCTCCTCCTTGGACAGCACTCCTGCCAGTCAGAGGGCAACGCCCTGTATTTCCATGGAGGAGAGGGGGTGGGCCACACCTTTGCGTCCACCAGAGACATCGACCTGCACCGCGAGGAGGGGCGCAGCTACTGGGAGGAAGACTTTGAGAGCGCACCCTCAAAGTAAGTCAAGCGTGCCTCATATATGGTCTACAGATTCTAATGCAGTATCTGTATGAGTGAGTGTACGTGTGTTGAAACCATTTGAGGTAGATGCATGATATTCTGTGAGAATCTTGTGTGTCTGTAGGTGTGTATGTTAGTCTTTGTGACAAAGGATCAAATGTTGCTTGGGAAAAGACACAGGTGAAACCCCTGCCTTCAGAGACACCTCTCTATATGTTGGGCACAGGACACGCACACACACAAAAACACACACGCACCATTAAAAATCTCCGAAACGCACACAATCCATTGGATTCTCCAAACTGTCAAGGAACAAGAAATTGTTAAAATCCTTCAAAAGCGTGGGAAAGGGAAAGGGGGTCAAACACAGTACCACCATCAAGACGCATTTAATTAGGCCTTATAGTGCTTATATAACGAGGTCCACCTCCAACAGGTGTCCCACTACATACATCCTTAACTCCTGAAACGTGCACTACAGCACCGACAGCACTGGTGCATTCTGGGAGCCGTAGCACCGCTGCCGGCTCCGTCTCAGCAGCCAGCCCATTAGGCTGTAGTAGGTTCCTGACAGGTGGTGGGGAGACATGCAGAGTCCACCAGGTGTCACCTCAGCCCGGCACTGAGTGTGACAGCAACAGGCCAGAACCGCCGTGTGACAAGAGAGGGTGGGCTTCGGGAGCAGGGGCAGACAGGGGTGTTGGGAGGTGTTGGGGGTGGTGTTGCTGTTGGTGGTGGGTGACGACCACAGGATACGCTTGACACACTGAGTTATCTGCTGTCAGTGTTAATGAGGATCCCCTCGCCGCTCGGTGGAAGGATGTTTTCCTGTGTGGGCCCCATGTGTGTACGTCCTGTCTCGGTGCTATTTTAGCCCGCCACCTGGGTGTGTTTTGAGGGGGTTGTTTGTGTTTCAGTGTGTATGCACACGGTTTTACAAATGCTGTACACAGGAGGGGTTGGATGTATGTTTGTTTGTATACCAACTTGAGTACTTTTATTTTGTATTAATTGAAGTGATATTGGGGTGGAGATTTTTATGATAATCAAGCTAAAGTGTTCTTATCCAATCATATGGGTCCACATTCCTTACCTATGACTCCTGATTCAGCTGTCCTGTGTGACATCCCTGTCCCCTAATAAGTTACACACCCAGCCTCCCACATGAACAAAGCCTCCCCCTCCAGTAGAGACCAGAGCAGGGCTGAACTGTTGTTCTCCCGTGCAGCTGGGACATGGAGGGGGCGAGCTACGGCACCCACTGTGGGGAGATCGAGTCGGGCTCGGCGATGGTGTTCGACCAGGAGGGACGGAGGAGGGTCTGCACGCCGTACCTGGACACCACCGCCTACGGAAACCTCCGCTTCCACTTCACCATGGGTACGATGCTGGGTGTGGTCCGCTATATAGGTCGGATCCGCAGATGCTTACAAGTCTGGAAGATCTCAGTTCATTTTTTCGATTTCCAAGTGTTGTCAAAGTGAATCAAAATGGCTGCCCTTCCATGCCCTTTGAGCAAGGCAGGGCGGTGGTGCTGAGGTGTGTTTGTGTGCAGGCGGAGGGGAATGTGATCCAGGGGAGTCCCATGAGAACAACGTGGTCCTGTTTGGAAGGTCTGAGGGGAGGAGGGAACGAGTGGTGCTGGACACCCTGCCATACTCCTCCTACAGGGTGAGACACACACACACACACACACACACACACTCATATACCATTACACACACACACACACAAAAGCATACACACACAAATACACAAACACGCTGGCACACACACACACACACACACACACACACACACACACACTCATATACCCTAACACACACACGCAACCATAAAGACTTGCAATCACGTGCAAACACAAACACATACACAAACACTGTGTGCGTGTGTCATGCATACTCACAATGCATGACACACGCACACAGACTCACACTAAGCACACACTTAACGCCGAGTGAACAACACATTTACTAACAACACTCCCCCCCCCTCTCCCCTCCACCCAGACCCCCGGGTTGGTCTCGGTGGCGCTGCCCACTGAGCTCCAGACCCCCATCACCCAGTTCTGCCTGGAGCAGCGGACCCATGGGGGCCTCCGCCGCCACGTGTGGGCGCTGGACTTCATGCAGCTGCTGCCAGTGCTGCCCGGCACCAACACCCACGTGGCCCAGTTCTCCATCAACCTGGGCTGCGGCTCCTACCAGCCCGCCAACAGGTGGGGCCCCCGGCCTCCATTAACACACGCACAATGCTGACCCCGAACCTCTCACTGTGCTGCGGGATGTGTGTTTGTGCTTTACATTTACATTAACATTTAGGGCTTTTACGAGACGCTTTTATCCGAAGCAACTTACAGTAAGTACATTTTGTCAACAACAATATATCGCTGGCTGTACACTAAGGATGTCGATAGAAACAAGTGCCAAGCATTTATACTTGCTAGCTAATGCTTATGCTCATCAATTGAGGGGATATGAATCGTCAATACAGTTTAAAAGGTCAACAAACCGAACTCAAAAAGTTGATTCCAAGTCTCTTTACTAAGAAGAAATGTGTTACATGTCAATTTAGGCTGAAATAAATGATTTGAAGATCAGTGCATACCATGGATAACAAGTAATGAAGTTTGGTGTTAGCTGACAGATCAGTCAAAGAATAGTTATGGTTTAGGCAGTGAGGTTTGGATTCTGACAGCTCAAAGCGATATGCTGTAGAAAGATATGAATGTGTGTGTCTGTGTACACTATAGAAGAGCTCAGTGTAATAGGATATGAACATCGATAGTCTCAAATGTCAATACACTTTCCACCCATTGTTGATTCTCACGGAAAACCATTAACTCACGCAGCGATATTAAATATCCATTATAGACCCGTTCAAGTTGGAGAAAAGAGTTTGGAAAATACTTTGTCATTGTAAGTGGGATTTTATGAGACAATGTAGAGATTTGTGGATAGTGTTTTTAATAAGTAATCCCTTGTTCAGTGGTATTTGACAGCTCAGAGAAGGAATAGTGGTGATTTAATACAAGACTGTTCTGAATACTAAAAGTAATATGCTTCACGAGGGTAATGAATATATGCTGTGTGTGAGTAAAGCAGAGAAAGAAACCGCAAAGAGGTTTAAAATGCCAATACACTGAACGCCAATTGTAAGCTGAGATCGTACATCCACTGTACTGTGAAATATCCATTCAAACAATTCAAATTTAAAAAATTGATTAAAGTCATGCGTCAATATACTTCTTCTCCTTCCTCCTCTCTGCTCAGTGTCAGCCTAGAGTTCTCCACCAACCACGGCCGCTCCTGGTCTCTGCTCCACACAGAGTGTCTGCCGGAGCTGTGTGCCGGGCCACACCTGCCCCACAGCACTGTGTACTCCTCAGATAACTACAGCGGGTATGTGTGGACGTACGCCTCAGTCTAGCTGTGGAAAAAAACACGTTCCAGGCAATGGAATGTGTGCAAGCCTCTCTCCAAATCTCCAAATCTTTCTCCTTATATTTCCTCTGGTCAATCTGCTTGGGATTTACCTGAGTACAATAGCAAATGTCGACATGTATGGCCAAAACTGACAGACACAATGGTTTGTGTGTGTGTGTGGGTGTGTGTTGGTGTGTCGGTGTCTGCGTGTGTGTGTTTGTATGTGTGCATGCTTAAATGTGTGTGTGTGTGTGTGTGTGTGTGTGTGTGTGTGTGTGTGTGTGTGTGTGTGCACGTTTGCATGTGTGTGTCTGTGTGTGTGTTTATGTGTGTGTGTGTGTTTGTGCACGCTTGCATGTGTGTGTCTGTGTGTGTGTGTATGTGTGTGTGTGTCCTTAGCTGGACCCGTATCTCCATCCCGCTGCCTAACGCTGCTCTGACGGAGAGCTCTCAGTTCCGCTGGAGACAGTCTGGCCTGGGGCTGGGCAGCATGTGGGCCATAGACAACGGTGGGTGGAGAACCATTCTATGTTATATATTCGAGGTGCTGGTCTGTGAGGGAAGGGTAGTCAGGTGGTAAGGGTGTAGGGACCTGGGTTGGATCCCCTGATGTCCACAGCCTAGCCGTAGGCCTCTTAACAACCCCGACCTGCTCCGCTCAACTGATTTTGGACTTAATAGGTATATTCAATAGTAGTTGAATGTAATTTAAAAAATGCATATATGTTGGTTTGAATCTTATAAATCTTTAATTAAAATACTTAAATAGTATGGTGCTACTGTAGAGTCTTTGGTTTAAGTATTTGGTTTATGTTGTAAAGATCTGTTTAGTTTAGTTTATTGACCTTTCAGCATCAAGGGTTCATAGAAATGACATCAGAAACACAGAATCCTTTTGCTGTTACAATAAATGAAACATCATAGACCAAAAATATTAGAAATCTGAAACGTAAAATGTCATTCAGGAGTCGGCTCATATCTCTCAGTTTGGCATCTCTTGACGGTCAGGTTTGTTTGATGTTCATGTCTGATGACCTGGTACACAATGTACTGTAGCTTCTTTCACTGTTGTCGTTAATATGAGCATCTTGTGCTTCTCTCTAGTGTATATCGGCCCAGCATGTCTCCGGTTCTGCTCTGGAAGAGGACACTGCTCCCGCACAGGCTGCAAGTAAGTACCACTTGTTATGAAATGGTAGAAATCCAAAATTACCTCCTGCTGATCCAGTTTTCATCATACTGTATGATGGTTATGATTAATTTGATATTATTGTATTAGTATTCCAAGCATCTTCCTTCTTACTATCCCTCAATATTTCCCCCTTCCCTTCTTGCCGTTAGTTCCTTATTGCTTTTTATTTTCTGGGGTTTATCTTACAAACTCGTTTTCTAATTCTATTGTCTTCTCTTCTCTTTGTCTTCCTCCATTTTCTTTTCTTCTCTTCTATCTATTTTTTCTGTTGCCGACTCCTCTCGTCCACCCCCCGATGCTAACTCCCCCTCTTCCTGTACCCCTCACCCTATGTTAACTCCACCTCTTCCTGTACCCCCCTATGTTAACTCCTCCTCTTCCTGTACCCCTCCCTCCTATGCTGACTCTTCCCCCCTATGTTAACCCCTCCTCTTCCTGTACCCCTCCCCCTATGTTAACCCCTCCTCTTCCTGTACCCCTCCCCCCTATGTTAACCCCTCCTCTTCCTGTACCCCTCCCTCCCATGGTGATTCATCCTCCTAATGTTAACTCCTCTTCCTGTGCCTCTCCTCCTCCAGATGTGACCCCGGGTTCAGCGGCCCGGCATGTGAGCTGGCCTCCCAGACCTTCCCGGCCTTCCTGTCGGAGGGCTTCTCCAGCCCGCGCCTCTCTTCCTACCACAGCTTCTCCTCCCTGAGGGGGGCGGAGGTCAGCTTCGGCTGCGGGGTGCTGGCTAGCGGAAAGGCCCTGGTCTTCAACCGGGACAGCCGGAGACACCTGGTTACCTCCCCCCTGGACAGCTCCCAGGCCAGGTAGATTTAGACTGGGCCCCACATTATCCACGTCAGCAGGGTTTGACTCAGATATCAGAGTACTTTTAATCCCAAGGGTGGTTGTTGCTATCCCCATGGCTCTGAAGAGAGAATAATAATGATACAAAATAGAGAATATAAATAAAATTGGTAAGGTATTCCTATTTGAAATATTGAAAAACATATAAAGCATATTAACACAAATTTATTTTGTGTTAATATGCTTTATACTATACACACACCTATTTTAACTATAAACATGGCACTAAGCTATATTAGCAGTAATTTTGATGTGTTCTAACATAATCATTGGATCCACTGGGGTACGGTTAGCGTTAGGGGCAAGGTTGTCCCTGCGTACTCTCATGCCAAGATGCTCCTTGAGTATCTTTGAATAATCTCATGGGGATAATCTCATGACCGTGACGCTCACCATGGATCACCACAGATATGATCACCTTTAAATGCTGATACCTCTCTAAGTCGGGCCGCGGGGTATATAGATCCTGTCCATTATATTTGGGTAACGTAATTTATTTTCCCTTAACAGTAATCGGATACAATTTTAAAGCAGGCATACCGATAGGGTTCCTTTGTTCCGTGGACAGAGAGTCTGTCTACGGGACGTGACAGACACCGCCGTTGTTTCCACAATCTCGTCACCTCTCTGCTCCCGTCCATCAACAGCTCAGACCTCTACTAGGCTCCCCTGTCCCGGGCGGGGAGATGGATTGTGATTGCAAGGGAGGAGGGGAGGGGAGGGGGAGGGGGAGGTGTGGCGATGGGAGGGAGGGAAGGGTGTGAGAGACGAAGTGACAGGAGAATATAAGCGAGAGATAGAGATAGAGAGCGAGAGAAAGAGAGAGGGAGAGGGAAGACAGAGACAGAGTGACAAAGTTAGACACGGGCATCTGTGCTGGATGGATTAGGCCTGTTGCGGCACTCTGGGTGCCACCTGATGGGCATATTTAACGCCAGCTTCCCGTCTGATTGAGTGAACAGCTGTCCTGGAGAGGAAACTGCAGCGCTAATGAAAACCAGGCAGAGCCAAGGACAGAACGAGAGGGAAAGCGAGAGTGAAGGAGAGAGAGAGAGGGAGAGAGAGAGAGAGAGAGCGAGAGAGAAAGAGAGACTTAGAGAGAGAGAGAGAGAGGGGGAGGGACAGAGGAAGAGAGAGAGGGGAAGAGACGGAGGAAGAGAGAGAGAGAGAGTGAGGCGGGCTGGCCGAGGGACAAACAGGCAGAGATGAAAACGGCTCTGAATATTCTATTAGTCCAAATGATGTTTTGATGTCAGCAGAAATGTATGCAATCACATGGGAGTCAGTGTACAAACTTTAGCGGGGTGAATATTTATACATGTATGCGTGTATGCGTGCGCGCGCTACCTTTCCACCGTGCATACCCAATCTCTCTCTTTCTCTCTCTGGCTCTGCCTCCAACCCCGCCTCCAACCCCACGCCCCACGCCTCTGACCTCATTCGTTTAATCACCATCAATCATCTTGCCACCGCCGTGCCAACTCACCTTGCTGCCTGACCGCCTGTTTATCTACCTCCTGAACCGGCCTGTCTCCATCTCCCTCCCTCAATGTCTTACTCTCTCTCTCTCTCTCTCTCTCTCTCTCTCTCTCTTTCTCTCTCTCTCTCTCTCTCTCTCTCTCTCTCTCTCTCTCTCTCTCTCTCTCTCTCTCTCTCACTCTTTCTCTCTCTCCCTATCTGTCTCTATATCTCTCCCTCTTCTCTCTCTGTATTTCTCTCTGTCCCCAGTCCCTGTCTGTCTGTCTGTCTGTCTGTCTGTCTGTCTGTCTGTCTGACTGTCTATCTCTCTCTCTCTCTCTCTCTCTCTCTCTTTCTCTCTCTCTCTTTCTCTCTCTCCCTCTCTCTCTCTCTCTCTAGGGCGTTGGATGCAACATGGAGTTCTCATTCCTTCCCTGTTTATTTCTGCTCCCTCTACCTGCCTCTGACCCCTCTCTCTCTCTCTCCCTCTGCCCTTCAGATACCTGCAGTTCACCCTGCGGCTGGGAAGTCGCAGCACCCTGAGCTCGTGTCCCGCCCCGGACCAGCCGGGGGAGGGGGTACTGCTGCACTTCTCCTCTGACAACGGCATCACCTGGACCCTCCTTCAGCACTACGCCTACAAGGGCTTCCATGAGCCCAGGTAATGGGGACTGTGTGTGTGTGTGTGTGTGTGCGTGTGTGTGTGTGTGTGTGTGTGTGTGTGTGTGTGTGTGTGTGTGTGTGTGTGTGTGTGTGTGTGTGTGTCTGTCTGTCCCTACACTGGGGTGTCTGGAAATGTGTCCAGTGTGTCAAGATACACTCTAATGTATGGTGTGTGTGTGTGTGTGTGTGTGTGTGTGTGTGCCCCTGCATTGCTTGCATATGTGCCTGTGTGTCCATGTACGCTTGAATGTATGTTGTTTGTGTGTGTGTGTGTTTGTGTGTGTATGTGCTTGCATTGCTTACATGTGTGCCTGCTTGTGCAGACACCATTGAAATTAAGGGTGTGTGTGTGTGTGTGTGTGTGTGTGTGCGTGCTGGGACTCACGTGCCCATTGTTCCATGACCCCACGGAGACACAATAAGTCCATTAACACACATTTGCCCCGCTAATGGCCTGCTGGAGGTGTGTCCCGGGGGCAGCCATGGCCTCAGTTACTGTCTTTATTATGCGTAATGAAGACAAAGGGGATCCAGGCTCACACTAAACAGCAGCCTCTCTGGGAGGGCCGGACTCCAACCCACTAACCCCTTGTATCTCTGCGTGATGCTTGGGTCACGCTCTGTGGTGAAGTCCTGTTTCCTAAGTCCTTCTGTAGGGGAAAGTCTATAGTAGCAGTGATGCAGTGGTCTTCTGGATGCCCCAGTTACTGTGCAATTCCTCCTTCAGGACGCCAGTTTGTATTTAACCCGCTGCATACGGGGAGGGATTTTCCCAAATTTCCTCTTAAATAACTTAAATAACATGGTTTTAACGTAGCAAAACCCACGGTAGTGTGTGAATGTAGCACGGCTGTATTTTTGACATCAGGCTTCAAATACGACTCAAACACGTCCGAGCTTTCTGGGACTTTAGTGAGCAAACGGCAGATTTAATGTTTTGCTCAGAGGAACGGCAGTTCCTGGCTCAGTACCTCAGTGTGGGCCTCTGTGACTCAGCCCAGCTGGCCCGGTCGCCGACACAGCTGACACCGTTCACACCTCACCTCTTTCCTGCCGCTCCTTCACCTGCCACCCATTTGCACTTCAATAATGAAGACCTCCTTCAGTGTTGTCAAATAACTTCACAGGGCCACGTTATATATAACAGTGCTCAGCCTTACTCTCAAGCCCTCAACTAGGCGAGATAAAACAAACAAACTAAATGCCCATCGAGGAAGTATAAAAGTGCTATAGAAGCAATGTGGGCAAAACAAAAACATGTGCTTGTAACGAATGCTAGTTCGATCCCCGGCTCCTCCTAGCTGAGTGTCGAGGTGTCCCTGAGCAAGACACCTAACCCTGACTGCTCCTGACGAGCTGGCTGTCGCCCTGCGCGGTAGACTCTGCCGTCGTGTGTGAATGTGTGTATGGACCGTTGTATGCCGGCATCGATAAAAGCGTCTGCTGAATGGCCTAGATGTGATTGCAGGTCCACATACATTCTGTTTTCTTCGTTTAACCAGAATCGTGTCGGTGGAGCTGCCCGCGGGGGCCCGTAAGTTTGGGGTGCAGTTCCGCTGGTGGCAGCCCTACCACTCGGGGCGCGGCGTGGACGTGTGGGCGCTGGACGAGATCAGCATGACCTCGGTGCTGTTCAACACCATCAGCCTGGACTTCAGCAACGTGCTGGACGTCACCCAGAGCCTGGGCTTCTACCTGGGCCACGTGCAGCCCTACTGCCAGCACGACTGGACACTTAGGTACCGCTACGCACCAACGGGCTTAGGGGCAGTTTCATTTATTTATACACAGAAACTTATTAAAAACATTTGAAAGGATTTTTAATTTTTTTTTTATAAAGTTGTTCAATTGAAATTGTTATCTCATTTTTTGTTCTAAATATCTTTATTTATCTTATCAATGGTACATTTGCCAGTTCAATTGGTATGTAAAGTATAATCGTTAAATAATGCAGTTTTAACACGTTGACATAAATCCGTATTTAGCTTTCTCTACGTTTTGCTATGCTCAACAGTTTCTCTGGAGAGCCCAGCCCTGGCTCCAGCCTGCGCTACGTGGAGACCCAGTCCATGCAGATCGGAGCGTCCTACAGCCTGCAGTTCTCCCTGGTGATGGGCTGCGGCCGCCAGCCCTCCCCCCACATCGACACCCAGGTCCGCCTGGAGTTCTCCACCAATCACGGCCTTACCTGGCACCTGGTCAAGGAGGTGAGGAAACACAAACCTTTTTCTCATTGGCTCCCAGTCTCACGGTGGGTGAAAAGGAAAGTTAAAAAGAGGCAAACTTGCAGAAGTCAGAAACATGCCATTTATTCATGAGCATGAATATTGATTTATTCATTATAGCCACAGTGATAATGTCTTGATAATTTGAGTCTTTAAATGGGCCACTTTGTTTCAGGTTTTTTTCCTGGAACATTAGCAAAGTACCGTGTAATGCTTGAATCAGCAGGGATCGGCAGGCTTCCCATGATTCAACAAAGATTTTCAGTGATGACAATTGGCTTATAAATATTCATAGCACACCCCAAGCTCCCGTCAAGATCTTTATTGCCTTTGGGAATGAATAGGTCTTAATGAATCCTCATTAACCGCCGTTGCAAATCCCAGAATGTGTGCAAAAATCAGATTTTCTTTGACACTTGAAGCTCGTAACAATAGAGTTACAAAACTCTACAAATGTTTAGCTGTACTTTCTTTCGGGAGATTAGGGTTATCCATATTCATCTGTGTGTAAGTGAAACTGTGTGTAAACATAAGTTATGTAGTGAAAGAATGTTACTTTCTGTCAATTAACTGTCAGCCATTGCATTGTGTAATACGACTGGCAGCTGTTGTTGAAGAATGGCAATCTTTCTTGTCATTCTGGGCAAGAAATAGATCCTTTATCCATGAAGTATCCTTACACAACATCGTCTGATGAGCGTTCAACCAAATCCTAACAGATTGTACATTTTCTAATTCTGGCCCACTTTTAAGAGTGAAACCAATAGCAAGAAACAATCTGACCATCGGTGTATATTTACAATGGCGTTGTCCCCCACCCAGGCCTGCCTACCAGGGATGCCCAGTTGCTCTGAGTTCACAGCCCCCAGTGTATACCACCCCTCTGAGTTCAGAGACTGGAGACGCATCACCCTGCCCCTGCCCCAGAAGACCTGGTGAGTACAACACACCGCCACCATGTGAGGACTAAATAAGGGATGTTGCTATGCTGTTTTGTTGTTGTTTGTCGAGTCGTTAGTAATGGAGTTGCAGTGCTTTCAGGCCCAATTTGTTAAGCATTGCATTAAAACACTGCAAGCATAAGGGGTTCGATTCCCACATGGGGCAGCGGTGCTCAGAAAGTATGCACTTTCTGTATTGTAAGATGCTTTTAAAATAGTTCAACAAATTGTACAAAATGACAGAATACCCATTTACGAAATTCACAGCATAAAGTTGAAAAAATATTTAATGTAAGGCAGTCAGTCAATTTTAAACATCACAACATACACCGAGATTGATGAAATACTCACCATAGAGGGCATCGCGACCTCTCTTCCAATCAATTCCTTTCCCCCCCCGGGCTCCTCACTGAAGCTGCTCTGATCTCATTCCCTGAGGTCAGAGGGTCAAGGCGATAAACTGTAAAGCTGAATCATTCATGGGGGCCCCCCGGTTGATCCAGACCTGATCCAGGTCACCACGGTCGTTGGATCAGTGTGACCCCAAACCAGAGCCCCCGCCATATCACACCCTGTGCACCCCGTCTACAGCTCTACCGCTGCCTGTTTGTAATCGCTTTACATGCACTGGCACGCGCTGAATACTCAATCATTAAGCAGGAATGCCCATATGCTCACACATAAATAGCCATGGAAACAATGGAAAACAAACGAGGCGTGTAATAATAAAAATGATTTGGGCCTCCGTGGGTAATACGTACTGTTTGTGCAGATCAATACATGTTTCATGATTTGAGTGTTTGAGTGTTGTGAAATGCAACGTCTCTTTGGAGATTCATGGATGGATTTTCGATAAAGAAGACGTGTTAACAAACTTTAATGCCGGTGTGTTTTTGTGTGTGGTTGTGTGTGTGTGTGTGTGTGTGTGTGTGTGTGTGTGTGTGTGTGTGTGTGTGTGTGTGTGTGTGTGTGTGTGTGTGTGTGTGTGTGTGTGTGTGTGTGTGTGTGTGTGTGTGTGTGTGTGTGTGTGTGTGTGTGTGTGCAGGTCCAGTGCCACGCGGTTCCGCTGGATCCAGAACTACTACGGGGAGCAGGATGAGTGGGCCCTGGATGACATCTACATCGGCCAGCAGTGCCCCAGCATGTGCCACGGACACGGCTGGTGTGATCACGGACACTGCAGGTCAGTACACACACATACACACACACACACACACACACACACACACACACACACACACACACACACACACACACACACACCCATGCATAAACTCACACACAAAAAACAACCACACACACACACACACACGCACACACACACACACACACGCACACACACACACACACACAATGACACACACACGCCCATGCATAAACACACACACAAAAAACAACCACACACACACACACACGCACACACACATCTAAAACATCCCCACATACACACACACACACAATGACATACACATACACACACAGACACACGCAAACACATTCTCTCTTGCTCATCCCATCACACACGTGCATGCAAAGACACACACAGACTTGCATTCTCTGTCAACCCCACGCAAACATACACACACGCGCTCCCTGGAGAGGATGTCAATGACCGATCTTCTCTCCCAAAGGTGTGATGACGGCTTCGCAGGGACCGACTGCCAGCCCTACATCCCGCTCTCCTCCAGCGTGCTCTCGGACTTCGAGTCCCAGGATGCACTGCTCGCCACCTGGCAGGAAGTGATCGGTGGAGAGGTGGTGACCCCTGACATGGGCTGCGGGGTGGTCTCCTCCGGTTCCTCCCTGTACTTCAGCAAGGTGAGATCTGCACACAAACACACAAAAAATAAATAAATAACACTAACTTAAGGAACTTCACTTGAGGCACATTACTTACAATACTATATGTGTGTGTGTGTGTGTGTGTGTGTGTGTGTGTGTGTGTGTGTGTGTGTGTGTGTGTGTGTGTGTGTGTGTGTGTGATCATGTGTGCGCTTGTGTGTGTGTGTGTGTGTATGCGCGTGACTCCAGGCTGGGCTGAGGCAGCTGGTGAGCTGGGACTTGGACACGGAGTGGGCGGAGTTTGTGCAGTTCTACCTGCGAGTGGGCGGAGACTGGGCGGAGTGTAACCAGGCGGACAGCCGGGAGGAGGGGGTGCTGCTGCAGTACAGCAACGACGGGGGCATCAGCTGGGGGCTCATCGCCGAGATGTACTTCACCGACTTCACCAAGCCACGGTACTACCGCCACGCTACTATACTGTACGACATCTATACTGCAACACTGTACGACATCTATACTGCAACACTGTACGAGGTTTACACTGCAACACTGTGCGAGGTCTACACTGCAACACTGTGCGAGGTCTACACTGCAACACTGTGCGAGGTCTACACTGCAACACTGTGCGAGGTCTACACTGCAACACTGTGCGAGGTCTACACTGCAACACTGTGCGAGGTCTACACTGCAACACTGTGCGAGGTTTACACTGCAAGACTGTGCGAGGTCTAGACTGCAACACTGTGCGAGGTTTACACTGCAAGACTGTACGACGTCTAAACTGTTATACTGTACATTTACATTTAGGGCATTTAGCAGATGCTTTTATCCAAAGCGACTTACAATTAAGTCGTTATACTGTATGAGGTTTACACTTCGCCGACGTCTACAGTGCAACACTGTACGACGTCTTAACTACTTCACTGTACGACGTCTCACTGCTACCCTGTAGGTCATCTACAATACTAAACTGTACTCTTAACGGAGGTCATTGAGGAGAACTCCACAATACACAACTGTTGAGTTAATGTCAGATGATATTTACTTACTAATACTATTACTTGAGTTGTAATACTGTTAAAAAACATTGATACTGATTCAACACTGCAGTATTTAACCAATAATCGGCCATGACTAACCAAACTACAATGACCACGCCGTGTCCAACAGCTTCGTCCACTACGAGCTGCCTCTGTCGTCCAAGACCCCCTCCACCCGCTTCCGCTGGTGGCAGCCCCTGCACTCGGGGGACGGCTACGACCAGTGGGCCGTCGACGACGTCATCATCCTGTCGGAGCGGGAGAAGCACATCATCCCCATGGCCAACCCCACCCTGCCCCAGGTTAGAGAGAGGCTCCTCACGCGTCTCCTGTCTGTCAGCAGCTACCTGAGATCGCTCCACTGGGGGGGAAGCACTGAATGTCCTGAATGTCCAATAAAAGTATTTTATATAGGAGATAGGGAGAGCAGGACTGGGTGGTGGGGAGAGGGGGGCAGGATACTGTCTTGACTTGGGTGTTCAGCTCCAAAACTTTTCTTTTTTCTTTCTAGGCTTCACTTGCAAACCAATGAACTTTTGTTTTCAGTGTGGCTTAACTTCTTTATATTTTTTGTTTTTATTTTGATTGTACTCTATTTCGTGCAGTTTTTAATATGAACTATTTTCTTTATGGGAGAAAGCAATGATTTTTACCTGTAGGCCCCCTTGAGCAAGGTGTCGGTAGTTAGGGGGTGTTTCTACCCCCTAACTACCGGAAAAAAACGTACGCTGAATGGCATAATCATTTTGAATATGAACGTTGTGTTGACGGTGAAGATAAGGCCGGCCATACAACACGGTGATTCTGACCCCATGTCTCTCCATCGCCGCCGATCCAGAACTTCTACGAGAAGCCGGCGTTCGACTACCCCCTGAACCAGATGAGCGTGTGGCTGATGCTGGGGAACGAGGGTATGGAGCGGGACAGCAACAACAGTTTCTGCACCCCCACGCCCTCCGCCATGGTGTTCGGCCGCTCTGACGGGAACCGCGTGGCCGTCACCCGGGACCTGGTGCTGCGGCCGGGATACACCCTCCAGTTTAAGGTAGGCTCACCGTACAAAGGTAACAGGGACCCGGGACAAATGAGAGCCTGCAGCATAGGGAAATTGATGAATTGTAAGTTTGGTCTCCAACTCTGTCAGCCTGATATTGCTCATTTTCTGCCGTGCTGGTCTTCTACTCTCACTGAGGTTTCATCTCTTTCTCCTCCTCTCATCTCTTATTTGTTTCTATCCAACTAATTTCTTCTCCCTCTCTCTCCCCTCCTCTTATCTCCTTTGCTTCTCTCTCTCTCTCTCTCTCTCTCTCTCTCTCTCTCTCTCTCTCTCTCTGTGTCCGTCCCCCCCCCCCCCCCCCCCCCCCCCCTCCCAGCTGAACATCGGCTGTGAGCCAGACTTCAGCACGTCGGCCCCGGTGCTGCTGCAGTACTCCCACGACGCGGGCCGCACCTGGGCCCTGGTGAAGGAGGGCTGCTACCCGGGCAGCCCGGCGCGGGGGCTGCGAGGGCAGCGGGCGCGAGCTCCGGGAGCCCAGCGTCTACAACACGGGCGACTTACGAGCATGTGGACCCGGGTCACCGTGCTCGTACCACGCAACGTGGCAGCCAGGTACCCGGGATCCATTCGTTTTGGTCTTTTGAGCGGCCATGCAATTGTTTTAATGTCAAACCTTTGACCTGCCAAACGGTCAAGGTGTTCATTTTTTTTTTTCATTGTGTAGGTAACGGTAGAATCAAAACGTTAGACGAACCAGCTGTCTAATCAAGTCAAAGTCAAATGTATTCGTAATCCCTGAATAGTTCGCAGTTCCAGTATTAAGGGCATAACTTTGTTCACAATGTTAGGAGTGCGATCTAGCTATTCTTATTTGTAGACTTGTATTTTACATTTTTAAACCCTGAAGGTATGGTAACTGTCAGCTCCACCAATGAATAAAATAAATGGGTAACTGAATGGTGTTTACTGCATTCAGCTGGTAATCCTTGATTCTGGTGTGTTCTCCTCCTCCTCTTTCACCCCTAACTCCTCCTCCTCCTCTTCCTCCTCCTCCTCCTCCTCCTTTTCTCCTCCTCCTCCTCCTCCTCCTCCTCTGTCACAGCAAAACAAGGTTCCGCTGGTTCCAGGAGAGCAGCCAGTTCCGGGACGCCCCCGCCTTCGCTCTGGACGGGGTCTACATCTCCGAGCCCTGTCCCAACCACTGTGGGGGGCACGGGGACTGCATCTCTGGCGTCTGCTTCTGTGACATGGGATTCACAGGTAGGATCGAGGACAGATCACACCGGGCCGATCACGACATAACTGGACACTAAGACGCAAAAATACCAGACACAAGACATATTTCAATTTTATTTTATCTTTTCTTATCTTATCCTAGCTATCTTTGTTGTATATGGGAAAGGGGTTAACCTAACGATTGTTAGTGCTTGGCACTTGGTTCTATGAACATCCTTGCTGTACCAACAGCGATATATTGTCTCTCTTTCTTCGGACAAATGTACTTATTGTAGGTCGCTTTGGATAATAAGTGTCTGCTAAATGCCCTAAATGTAAATGTAAAAGTGAAATCCAAGTGTCCCCCTTGGTGTCTGTCCCTCCAGTGGAGCAGGACAGCTGTGTGCCCGCGGTGGCCAGCCCCCCTGAACTGTCGGAGGGCTTCGAGGGGAAGCTCAGTCCCCTGTGGCAGACCCTGAGCGGGGGTCAGGTCGGTGGGGGCTGCGGCACCATCAGCGAGGGCAAGGCGCTCTACTTCAGCAGCCCCGGGAGGCGGGAGGCCCGCACCGTGCCCCTGGACACCACCAACACGCGGTCAGGACCAGACATGTTCCCAGACCACTGTGCTCCTTCCCAATACCGATTAGGATTCCTGAGTTTTGAGTATAGGCCGACTATATACAGATACAGCATCTAGCATTGTAACTTTTTTTTTCAGAACTAGATTATTTACATTTATAATCTATCGAATTATACATTTGTATTAATGTAGTTGCAACAGAACCCCCATGTTTTTCCGACTTGGTACCTCGTGGGTGAGGGATGAGGTGTTTCCCATTCAGACTTTCCATCTCCGACCTTTGATGAACGCAACATATACACAGCACTTGTTTGTGATGTTCTTTGCCTGTGTTGTAAATGAGCTAGTCACATGATGGTATCAGATCGACGCATAGACTCACCGATACCCGATACTGCATTTCAGGAAGTATCGGCGGAATTTCCGATACTGGTATCGGTATCAGATCAACTCCAGTCAGGACCCCACTCCTCACGCCTGTTGGATTACACACTGTTCACCCTGAACTCTGGGATAGAACCGCGTCCGTACCATCAACCTGTTGTTGTCGTTGAACAGGCTGGTGCAGTTCTACATCCGGATTGGCAGCAAGAGTCTAGGGCCCACCTGCACACGTCCTCGCTCACGCAACGAAGGTAACGAAACCCAATGTTAAAATTAGGTTAAGACGTTTAGATGGGATGATGTTGTGTGTGTTGATAAGAAGTCGTAGAAGGTTAGGGGTAGATTAGGGGTAGTTTGAGGACAAAAATACCCCTTTTGTGATGCACAGGACTCTCTGCTGGTCCTGGCCACCACATCCGGACTTCACTTTGACATCGGGTCTCACGGGAGCTGAGGTCTACTCTATCTGCTTGTCCTCATGAATGGTCTTTGCGTACAAGTGGATGTAATCCATCCTGTGTAGCTCGGGCGGGCAACTGTATCCCCTGCGTCGCCCTTCCTCCATGATTCAAATCCTCCATTTCCTGGGCCTCCTCATCAGCAGATTGCTGATCACAGATTTTTAGCCTGAAGGCTAAATGCTAAAGGCTCTGTCTGATCTCACTTACTAGGATAAAGTGCTAACTGTTGGCCTTCAAAGCATGTCTGAGGCCTTTAAGCTATTATCTGAGGCTCTATCGTATACTATTGACTTACACACTAGTAGTTTCCAACCTTTTTTGTCCCGTAATCCCGTATTATCTAGGAAATCATTGTGACCAAAAGCTTCTTAGATTGCTGTGCATTTAATTCCTGGTACATATTTTGAACCCAGCCAACATCTGGTGATAAAATTGACTTCCGAGTGAAGTGGTAATGCTTGCTGTCGGCTATGAATCACTAATCAGTCTTTTTGTATATACAAATATCTATAAATATGTATATATATAGCAACCTTTAACATTTAAAAAGATTTAATCAAAAGTGTAACGTCTAACAACATAGTTTATAAGCCAGCCATCTCCAAGGACCCCTCATGCATTTAACGCTACCCCAAGTGGGGTCACGACCCCCAGAGTTGGGAAGCACCCGTCTTACCCTGTCCCTGTGCAGCGACTGAGCGCCGCCCTCGTGTTTCTCCAGGCGTGGTGGTGCAGTTCTCCACCAACAACGGCGTCAAGTGGCAGTTCCTGAGGGAGCTGGACTTCGGCTCCTTCCTGGAGCCCCAGGTGGTGACCATCGAGCTGCCCCCCGCTGCCAAGACCCCCTACACCGTGTTCCGCTGGTGGCAGCCCCAACAGGGTGGGTGGTACGGAGGGGAGACACATCATTCAGTCGCTTAGCAGAGGCTTTTTATCTGAGGTTGACTGACTAAGCGAGGTGAAGAACAATCAAGGCGTGTCTTACAAATTGAAGTAAATGCGAAACATTTCAAAGTGCTGCAAGCTGCAAGTTTCATAATAAAAGTACTGTGAGTTGAGAGTAAAGGAATCTTTAGTGCATAATTAACACACACACACACACACTCAAAAACTGCACCTCTTTAGTGTGCCACTGTTGTTCACACTTTTATTAATTTGAAATGTGAATCCTTCTTCAATGCTTGTGCCTTACCCTCGGTTTTCCGTGCAGGAAAGCACTCTGCGCAGTGGGCGTTGGATGACGTCCTGGTGGGCATGAACGACAGCTCCCGGACGGGCTTCCACGACCACTTTGACGGCATCGCCCCCCTGCGTCACAACTGGTATCGCATCCAGGGAGGGGAGGTGACCGTGGACTGCCTGTCCCTGGACACGGCGCTGACCTTCCACTCTGAGGCTATTGACAGTGGGTGACACGCACACACACACACACACACACACGCATACACGCACATGCACGAACACGCAAAGGCACACACATACACACTCACACACGCATAAATCATACATTTAATATGCCCCCGCTTACAGTTTAGCCTACACACGCATGCACATTCTGGCATACATATTTTCATATTCACATGCACATAGAAAGTGTATATATATCTATATTTTTTTTCTTCTCTATTCGCATATATTCACATTCATAAAATGCATTAATATGTATAGATTACAAAATAAACTACATATGATGTAAAGTGACAAGAAGAAAAAAAACGGATGACCCACCGCAACACCAAGGGCGACATAACTGTAGCAGTGGTATTAAGGAGTAACAGGATTAGGAACCGGCTCCGCAGCGCACCGACCACAGCCGGCCGAGGGGAGAGATCCAGTCGCGCGTCGCCCACGGGTCCTCCATTATTAATGAGGACAAATCTGAGTATCAGGCGAGCTATTACCGCCTTATTTATACATAAGCACCATGCTGGGGCACTCATCACTTTGGGCAAATATTGCATCAGCGCCACGGGGAGCCATCTATTACACAGACCGGGCAAAGCTAATTTGGCAACGCATCCATAAACATTAAAGACTGGAATTAAATGTAAATCGGTGAGCCGGAAAACTGCATACTGTGGAATCCTGGCCTTTCTTGTTAAAATTGTAGCGGTTATTCGCTAACACAGGATGTGAACACACTTCACCAATTAATCACCCAATTTATGTCCCATGTACTGCCTACTTTATAGTCTATCATCTTTAATATCTTAAATAGAAAAAAACTTGTTAAAATATAATCTTAAAATAGTTAGAATTTATGATTTGATTCTATTAAAGCCAAATTCACATTCATTATCTGCTGTCAAATACTGTGATTAAAACTCAGTTTCACAAATTGGTCTTCAGGAAATTTACCGAGGCGTTATATCTCAAAGAAGTTCTCAGGCAGACTTCCACCAGTGGTAGCCATCTTCTTTCTAAACAGTAGCAGAGGGATAGGACTGAAAGCGGAAATCAGCATCAGTTCCTTCACCCTGTTGGTGTTTAGAACGAATATGGAACCAAGATGGCCGCTCCGTGAATAAGGCCCATTGCCTCCACGACCGCACTGCACGGGAACACAGACGCGTGGACTGTAATCGAATGAAACCCAGAGTGGCTTTAAGCGTCTTCTCCTCTTCCTCACCAACGAAGCCCTTCTCCCTGTCCCTCTCCCCCTGTCCGCCACAGAGAAGCCCCGGTACGCAGAGAGCTGGGACTTTGAGGTCTCCGGCTCGTCCTTCCTGCAGTTTGAGATCAGCATGGGCTGCAGCAAGTCCACCTCCTTCTCCCACGGCGTGCGGCTGGAGTACTCCACCGACTGCGGCCGCCACTGGGCCCTCACCACGCCCGAGTGCGTGCCCCCGGCCATCGGCTGCGCGGGCTACACCCAGAGCTCCGTCTACACCTCCACCCAGTACAAGCACTGGAGGAGGGTCACCGTCTACCTGCCCAGCGCCGCCAAGTGAGCTCCGCCACGTGTTGAGTTAAATGTGTTGCCGCCTCTTTTCTATTATTTATCGTAGTCATTTACCTGTAACCAGGGAGCGCACAGTTAGGACTGCTAAACGATATACTAGGATTTGATATACTACTAATATACTTTGTGTGTGCCGTGAGTTTATCGCCGTTATAGCGGGGCTGTAAAGTTATGCTGTGGAGAGTTATAAATATATTGACACAACAAGTTGTGTAAGAACAATTATTGGAGGTTTTCAATGTGACTTCCTGTTTCGCAACGCAGGTTGTGTTTATGAAGGAGGCATGGTGAGGTACATTTTTTTCTTCATTCGTACAGTTTTAGGTCGGCAATCTATCCATAAGTGTAATTGGGGCGAGATTGTCAGTTTTTTTTCAACCTGGTGGTTCAAGAGAGTACTGCAGGTGCTGCATTGGATTTTACTCTTGAAATAGACATATTCCATGATATGTATTCCATTGTAATGTAATCCATTGATGTTTTGTGTTTATTTGTGTTTACTAAATAAACCCGCTGGGAGCATAAGCAGCATTGCTCACTTTCTTTCCATTGTTTCCCACTGGGAGTTGTATATAAGGGGGATTGTGTATCTCGGCCCAGTCAATCACAATGTTCACAATGTACCTGGAAGCCTCCTTAAGCAATCCAAAATACATTTCTATTTGTGGCTTTGGATTCAAAGCGTCTGCTCGATGACAAGTGCCTGAGAACGGTGTTTGAATTGTTTCCCACGCAGTTCCCCCAGAACCCGGTTCCGCTGGATCCAGACTCACTTCACCCCAGGGGCGGAGGGCTGGGCCCTGGACAACGTGCTGCTGGCCCCGGGCTGCCCCTGGATGTGCTCCGGGCACGGTCTGTGTGACAACGGACGATGTGTGTAAGTGCCAACCTTCGCTCAGGACAAGGGATTTCACACTTGATATTTAATTGTTTTTTTATTCTTATTTTTTTAATAAAATTACTATTTATTATTTTTCTCTCCTGGTTTATTTTTCAACCTCTTTCTTCTGTGATTAAATAAGTTGTACATCAACACAAGTGCTGTTACATTTGTCGAACAATATCAATAATTTCCCTCTTTCATTCTTCTCTCTCTTACTCTCGCTCTTTTCCTTCCTCTATCTCTTCTCCCTATCTCCCTTCCTCCATCTCTCAACCACGATCTCTTTCTATATCCCTCCCCCTATCTCCCTCTCCCTCCCTCCCTCCCTTCCTCTTCCACCCCCCCAGGTGTGATAAGGGCTATGGAGGCAGCCACTGTGTGCCCCTGGTGGCTCTGCCGTCGGTGCTGAGAGACGACTTCAACGGGAACCTGCAGCAGGAGACGTGGCCGGAGGTGTACGGGGTGGAGCGGGGCACGCTCAGCGGGGAGCCCCTCAAGTCGGGCACCGCCCTCATCTTCAAAGGGGTAAGGAGGGGAGGGGGGCCGCCTTGAACACCCCAACACCCACACCAGCATTACACGAGAGTTAGAGACCGGAGGAGGAAAGAGCTGTATCGACAACAAGATTTCACAGAGGAATTTGCTGGGGTGTATGGATGGAGGAATACAAGATGCAAAAAAGTGTAAAAACAAATAAGACAAAAATTAGGATGTAAAAAAGCACAAAATAATATAAAACAAAAATCTGTTCCAATAGAGATATGTATGTATCAGTGTAATCTGTTTCATTCTGCCTTCTGAGTCAAGTCGAGCAATCCATTGATACTTCTGCGTGTAGGACGGTCTGCGTATGCTGGTGTCCCGGGACCTGGACTGTACCAGCACTCTCTACATCCAGTTCTCCTTTAAATTCATCACCAAAGGTACATCTTAAAAACGATTCTATTATATATTGAGGACCTTTTACTGAAGTAGTTTTCAGTAAAAAACGAAAAACTTGGAGCCACAGACTGAATATTTTAGCAGTGGTATCAGATTTATGATATCCTGTCAAGCTTTTAGATTAAGAGCATTCATCACAAAGAATCCTATTTTATCATATTTTATATTAGTCGACATGAATCCTATCCAGCAATATACTCCACCAGGTGTGTGCTTGCTTCTCGTTAACCTGTGTGTGTATATGCGCGTGTGTGTGTGCTTGCGCGTGTGCCTGCATGTGTCTGTGTGTGTGCCTGAGTGCTTGCGTGTGTGTGTGTGCCTGCGTGTGTGCCTGTGCCTGCATGTGTGCTTGTGTGTATGTGTGCGTGAACGTGTTACCATGTGGTCCCCAGGGGTTCCGGAGCGTTCCCACTCGGTCCTCCTGCAGTACTCTGTGAACGGGGGCATCAGCTGGCTGCTGCTGGACGAGTTCTACTTCCCCACCTCCACCGACACCCTGTTCCTCCACCTGCCGCTGCCGGCCAGCGCTCAGAGCAACGCCACGCGCTACCGCCTCTGGCAGCCCTACAACAGTGGTGAGTCCCCCAATGGGAAGCCTGGGAGACCGAACTGCAAGAGAGATCTTCTAACCGAGCTCATCCAGAGGCAACAACTGAGACCCCAAAAACAACAACTCCTAGGACCCTCTGGGGTGGGATCTCACACTCTCTGTAGACCCTCAGAACCACGTCACTCTCACTCTCTGAGTCCCCTCTCTTTATCCGTGCCAACAACACACAAACACAGCAACGACCGAGGATCCTCCCAACGCGTGTGTGTGACGTGTATTTGTCTGCTCTCAACCCCCCAGGCAAGAAGGAAGAGGTGTGGGTGATTGATGACCTCATCATCGACGGCAGCGCCATCCACAACCCCCCGGTGGTGGCGGACAGCTTCGAGGACGGCCCCACCGACTCCAACTGGCTGTTCTACCCCGGGGGCAACACGGGCCTCTACTGCCCCTACCGGAAGACCAGCCTGTGAGTGGAACACGCGTGACTGTGATCGGATTTTACTGTGATGAGGGGGCTGAAATATGGGCCTATACCTTGGTTAGACCCCTGACAATCTGTGTTTGTGTGCGTGTGTGTGTGTGTGTGTGTGTGTGTGTGTGTCTGTGTGTGTGTGCGTGGTCCAGGGAGGAGGATGAGTCGGCCATGGTGTTTGTTTCCAGCGAGCTGGGAGAACACTCCATCACCACCAGGGACATCGACGTCAACGAGAACACCATTATTCAGTTTGAGGTACGCGCCCCCCCCCCCCCCCCCCCCCCACACACACACACACACACACACACATGGCCCCGCTGTACTGTGGTTAAGGTGACACCAGGGCCACCGGTGGCCAAAGCACACGGCCACACGGGCACTCCATCATGAGTCACACCCGTCACGTGATCACCTGACCTCGTGTGTTCCTCTCTGGGCAGATAAACGTGGGCTGCACGGCCGACAGCTCCTCCAACAGCCCCGTGCGTCTGGAGTTCTCCCGGGACTTCGGGGCCACGTGGCACCTCCTGGTGCCGCTGTGTGCAGGGGGGCCC
>NC_136942.1:7847765-7911505 GCF_949987615.1 Pollachius pollachius
CGTGGCCTCCGGTGCAGCCCTGCACTTCAGCGGGGTGCGTGGGCTGGTTCAGGGGCCGACTGAAGGCGTGATAGCTCTGGGTCTCAGGGTCTCACTCCCTCCATGTATTGGGACGGCTGTGTAATGAGATACAGTGAGATGGAACTTTGTTGATCCCATACTGGGAGTTTGGCGTCACAGTAGAAAGTACAGGACAGTAGAAGAACTTTAAAAGATATTAAACATTACGATTAATGTAACAAATTTCATTTTTTTAATGAAATTTACAATTGTATCAAATTTCAAAAAACTATTTTACAAAACTAAAATTAAATAAATCTAAAAGTTAAAAAAAATATATATATAAAGAAAATAATATTTAATTTCATTCAAATTGATAAGAAAATACAAAAAAATGCCAGTTTATACACAATATGAGTGATAGCGATGTTACATACATGTATTTATGCCGGCCCCATTGCCTATCACCCCGTGCAGAGCTGCAGTCGTCAGCTGGTGACGGTGGACCTGAACCTAACCAACGCAGAGTTCATCCAGTTCAACTTCATGTACGGCTGCATGATCCCACCTAGCAACCGTAACCAGGGCGTGCTCCTGGAGTACAGCATGAACGGGGGCATCAACTGGCACCTTCTGACGGAGATCTTCTACGACCTCTACACCAAGCCAGGGTATGGAACAGTTCGGTTTCCATACTGATCAGGACGTGTAGCCAAAGCATGCTGTTATCTGTTAAGATGGAGGTCATCCCCGAAACTCTCTTTGTTAGTTTTTCAAAATCTAGACTTATTTTGAACTGTTTTGATTTTAGAAATACTTTTATGTTTTAATGCTTACTTCTGCATGTTCTCACTTATCATAATTCTTTCTAAAATTTTAACTGAAATAGACGTGTATAGATTTATTTGTACAGTTTGGACTGTAAGTGTGAAGCTGTTGAAGTGATCTTCACTACAAAATAATGCCTGAACTAAAGCGACGTCTCTTCGGTCGGCGTTCCAGGTTTGTCAACGTTCTGCTGCCCCCTGCTGCCCGCCAAGAGGGGGTGCGGGTGCGCTGGTGGCAGCCCCAGCACGAGGGCGCGGACCACAGCGACTGGGCACTGGACAACGTGCTGATCGCCGGCTCAGACACGCGGGCCCAGATCTCCGACACGTTCGGAGGAGTGGCCCTGCCCAACCACGAGAGGGCCGCCGCCGACGCCACGGCCTCCGGGAAGCCGGCCCCGCCCAGCGAGCCCGAAGAGAACCCCATAGGTACCAGACTGCCTGTGTGTGTGTGTGTGTGTGTGTGTGTGTGTGTGTGTGTGTGTGTGTGTGTGTGTGTGTTAGTGTAATACAAGGACGTCTTATTTTGACTGATTGATGATGTCGTTGTGATGAAGTAATTCAATTATGTTTAACCTAATATTTGAAATGGTCAATAATGAATTATGGATAAAGTAACATTCTTCCTACACTTGAACATTGTCTACCATTTATGCCTGACTTTTTCCTTTCTCTTCCTTTTTTCATTCTCTTTCTCTCTGTTCCTCGCCTTTGATCTCTCTCTCTCTCTCTCTCTCTCTCTCCCCCTCCCTCCCTCTCTCTCTCTCTCTCTCTCTCTCTCTCTTTCTCTCTCTCTCTCTCTCTCCCCCCCCCCCCCCCTCCCTCCCTCCCTCCCTCTCTCCACCAGTGAGCGACCACTGGCTGTTCTCTGACGAGTGCTCGGTAAAGCGTTTCTGCAGCTCTCCCGACGGCGTGATGGTGTGTGGCAGCGAGGACGGCCGCGAGGTCTATGCCGTCACACACGACATCGTCCCCGGCAAGGGCTGGGTCATGCAGTTCAAGGTGAAGGACCACCCTGATACCTGGTTACCGTAACAACGTCCCCATACCCCTAATGGGACCGCCACCCAAACTAGACTGGCTGTACAATTATGGATTGATGGCAACTCAAAAAAGCGTAAAAATCCATAGAATTTATAGACCAGTTCACTGTATGAGAAAGTAAAGGTTAAATGAGGGTGGAGGGAGCAAGGCGTTTTCATTAAGATAAGATTGTACTTTATTCATCCCAGACAGGACCTATGTATGTCACAGAAGAAAGCACAGGACTGTCCTTTGCTTTCTTCTTGACAAAGTACAAGTAACCTAGCCAGTGCTTGGCCCTTGATTCTATGAACATCCTTACTGTACAGACAGCGATATATTGTTTCTCTTTCTTCTGACGAATGTACTTATTTCAAGCCGCCTAGGATAAAAGCTTCTGCTAAATGCCCTGAGTGTGAATGTAAAAGTACAAAATGGGTATTTTTAATACATTTTAGCAGAACATCGTAAGTCGTAAATGTGAAAGCTGAATTTTGCTGCTTCCACCCGCCTGTCCCCCTGTCCCCCTGTCCCCCTGTCCTGTCCTCCTGTCATCCCGTCCTCCTGTCCCCCTGTCCTCTTGTCCCCCTGTCATCCCGTCCTCCTGTCCTCCTGTCCACCTGTCCCTCTGTCCTCCTGTCCCTGTGTCCTCCTGTCCCCCTGTCCTGTCCTCCTGTCATCCCGTCCTCCTGTCCCCCTGTCCTCTTGTCCCCCTGTCATCCCGTCCTCCTGTCCCCCTGTCTTCCTGTCCCCCTGTCCTCCTGTCCCCCCACAGATAGCGATGGGCTGTGTGGAGCCCGAGCGTCCCGCCGACCGCCAGGTCCACATCCAGTACTCGGTGGACTTCGGGGTGACCTGGAGGTACCTGGTCCCCCAGTGCCTGCCCGCAGACCCCCGCTGCGGGGGCCAGGTGTCCCAGCCCTCCGTCTTCTTCCCCGCCGAGGGCTGGAAGAGGGCCGTCTACTCGCTGCCCGACAGCCTGGCCGACACGTACGCTGCCCCACCTCGGTCCTCATACGGGATTACCTGTGTAGCTTGCATGCTAGAGCATACAGACATGTTTTGGTTTTTCAATCGATGTTTAATGGTACTTCGGGTGAACTGATACAATGACAGGTTGTTAGGCTTTCTGTAATCTCAGAAGTCTGACCTCAGATTCTAATTTTAAGTCTGATGGCAGAAAAGCTCAAATTTGTGGTGATTCACTTTATTTAGCTTCATAGAGTTTCGACCAGTCATGTTCCTTGAGGCAGGGATCATTAAGTGAGAAATTGGCAAACACAAACCCGTTCAGCTGTACTAAACTGTGAAAAAGTGTCTGGAAAGGATTTATATCAACACTGTATAGACTAACCAATTCAAAAGTACTCTTATTAAACTCCCCTTCTGAAGGCTCAATCCGCTTTAATTCGTTTCCTATATCTCCTTAACGAAAAAGGAAACAAGGCGTAAATCCGCCCCTTACATTGTGTGGTTTCCGGCCCAGGCTCTGTGCCATCTCCCCCCAGAACTTCTGCTATCATTTACTCTGACTGCTCGAGGTGACACAATTGGCAGTGTGCAGACCCAGATGACGTCGGGCTTTGAGTGATACCGTGTGTAGGATCTCACCCCGCCTCCGTCCTCCTCTGAGTTTCTTCTCCTTCTTCCTCCTCAGGGCGGTGCGGTTCCGCTTCTACCAGCAGCACTCGGACATGCAGTGGGCCGTGGAGAACTTCTACATCGGCCCGGCCTGTGAGGCCAACTGTGGGGGCCACGGGGACTGCCTGGACCAGCGCTGCCTCTGTGACCCGGGATTCACCGGACCCAACTGCTACGCCAGCTCCGCCCTCAAGGTGAACCACAACAGCCCCTTTATGTACTGGCCTTCTCTACGCTGAGCCGTGATCAGTTGGCTATATGTTCTTCACATGGCCCACGCCAAAAACATCCATTTTATATAGACGCTTCATAATCTATATAAGCGTATAGATTATGAAGTGTGTTTCTTCCATCCAAAGCGACTAACAACTAGGCAAGGTGACAGCCAGCTGGTCGGGAGCAGTTAGGGTGAGATGTCTGGTCAGAGACCTCGAGGATCCTCCAGCTAGGAGGAGCCGGAATCGAACTTGCAAACCTTCCGGTTACTAGTCAACCCGCTCTAGCTCCTGAGCTAGGCCAAATGATCAGAACCTAGGAGCAGCAATCGCTCAACATTACCCCTTGAGGCCTGGAAAAACTGGAATAGAATCCAATAGACGCTGCCCTCTTTGGCTCTCCCCTCCAGGCGTCTCTGAAGGAGCGGTTCGACTGGGAGGGCCACACGGCGGGGCCCCAGTGGCAGGTGCTGGAGGGGGGCCGGCCCTGCACAGACTGTGGGGTGCTGGTGGAGGGAACAGCCCTGTACTTCGGAGGAGCCGACGCCAGACAGGCAGTCACCGCTGACCTAGACCTGCGTGGAGCCAAGTCAGTACACTGCTCACGTAGTCTACGTTAGAGACTACCGTTGTCTCGTTCATCGTCTTGTGTATTGCTGTGAGCGTTGTCTAAGTTTGGGCTGGGATTCAAACTTCTTGTGTTGCCTGTGTAGGTTTGTTGAGTACTGGGCCAGGATCGGCAGTGAAGACAACATGACCATGTGTCACCGGCCGACCTGCCGCAGAGAGGGAGTGCTGCTGGACTACTCTACTGACGGAGGTGCTGTAAACAACATATATACCTCTACCTGCTTTATTGATATACAAGTAAAACACACTGTATCGCCAGATCATTTTCTTATTGTCAAAGCAGTGTAAAGTCTGTTTGTGTGGGGTTGTGCAGTTTAACTCATAGCATATTCTTGTTAAGAGTGACCCGTACCAATTAATCCGGTAATACATTGATTCATACCCAATCTGTACCTACCCAATAAGGGTCCGCCACCAATGATAGAATCACGCTATAAGCAGCCGATTTTACGCTTGTCCCTCGACTTCCCTCGAACCCCCTTCACCTGTGTGTGTACCGCAGGAGTGTCCTGGGCCCTTCTGCATGAGATGGACTACCTGAAGTACATATCGGTGAGGAGGGACTACATCGTGCTGCCGCAGGCCTCACTGACCAACGCCACGCGCCTGCGCTGGTGGCAGCCCTTCACCATCTCCTCCGGCCTGGCCTCGCCCACCCTGGAGAGAGCCCAGTGGGCCATAGACAACATCCTGGTGGGGGGGTCGGACATCAACCCCTCCATGCTGCTGGACACCTTCGATGACGGTAGGGTCTTCTCTATAAGGTGTCAGATTTTGCGTCGGCTTCCCTTGCTGTGAATACCATTTTGTATTCTGGGGAAAAGTTGGATTGCCTTAAGAGGGGACTGTGTTGCTCTAATTGGCATATTTTTAGCGTGTAATACTTATTTTTGAGTGTTATTGAATATAAATGAGCAATTTAGTCAATTGCACAGGTGACATTTCTAAAAGTATTCTGCTCCTTTTGTTACCATGAAGTTGAGGTAGAAATATCAATCGATATCAGAGAGAATCTGGAAACACTTTATCTTGACGTGTGCCTGGTCGTACCTTGAGTGTTTTTGTACATCAAAATAATCAAAAATTCCTTCTTCAGCGGGTAAACAACAAGGGGTGCCTCCCTTCTGTTTCTTGAGTTTTAGGATGAATCCTTTATGAATGGATGATGTCATAAGGACAGTGTTGATGCGTGTCTCCTTCTGGTCCACAGAGGGCGTGTCTCACGAGGAGAGCTGGAGCTTCTACCCCAACGCCGTGCGTACCGCCGGCTTCTGTGGGAACCCGTCCTTCCACCTGTACTGGCCCAACAAGAACCAGGACCACACACACAACATCCTGGCCACGCGGGAGCTCATCGTTCAGCCCGGATACATCCTGCAGTTCAAGGTACGCTCCCGCAGGATCATAGAGACGCAATCCACTTTCACTTAAAACAATGTTTTCTATTTTAAGTGGCTACTTTTATATGGGTAGCAAATACCGCATAAAATATGTTACATAAAACAGAAGCTAAACACATCAATGCCACACAAAATCCCATTCATATGTGACCCCAAAGCTTGCAGATCAGCCTAAATCTATTTAGATATAAAAATCTCAAAATGCATATATATTCTATATATATATTTGTATATATTTATATTATATTTTATTCATGTAGTTAAGTTTGTCTTGTTCAGTGTCCAGAAGGAGCCAGTTTTTTTTATGAATAACACACTTGGAATTTGACATGCATTGGGGATCAAAGTTTGGGTAACAAGTCAGAAACATCAGCAAAACATGTGTGTGTTTGATCTCACAAGCGGTGCTGCGGTTTCTTGACACCGGGGGCTTGTGGTTTCAGATCGTGGTGGGCTGCGAGGCGGACACCTGTGAAGACCATCATTCCGTCCTGCTGCAGTACAGGAAGGATGCCAGGTGAGAGACCAGCACGGCTCCAGGACCCACAGTGGTCCACCGCTATCGGACATGTAGAAGCTTGTAACCTCCGTCTCCTCCCACCCCAAGGTCTGACTCGTGGCAGCTGGTGCAGTCCGAGTGCCTGCCCTCCTCGGTCAACAACGTGGGCTGCTCTCCCTTCCAGTTCCACGAGTCCACCATCTACAGCCCCGTCAACAGCTCCACCTGGACCCGGGTCACCGTGCAGCTGCCCGACCACGTCTCCTCTGGGTGAGCAGAACCGTTGACCACCGCCAGAGGAAAGAAGCCAGAGAGCCCACGCTAGATTAAATGACTTAATTTAGTGCACAAGGCTAAAATTAAAGTATAAACAAGCATACATGACACATAGCCACAATCTTGGCTACGTTGACTGCTTGAGCCACTGCTAGGGCTTTTGGTGAACATACATGGCATAAATGACTCACACATGTCTGCTGCCATGATCAACTTCCCTGGCTCAATCCAAGTTTGCCTCTCTCTCTCTCACTCTCTGTCTGTCTCTCGACCTCAGGGCCACCCAGTTCCGCTGGATCCAGAAGGAGGGGCAGGGGGAGCGCCACAGCTGGGGTGTGGACCACGTGTACATCGGGGAGGCCTGCCCCGGCCTCTGCAGCGGCCACGGCTACTGCACCAGCGGGCTGGTCTGCATCTGCGACGAGGGATACCACGGTGGGCTGCCAAACCACAGCTAGGATGTATCACTTGTTTCTCTGTTGAGGCCTTCGGTAGACATGTGACCCAAAGGGTTTAAAGGGAGTTGAGTCTGACAGGTGTTATTCATGGCATTATCTTGGGAACTTTCTAGGCTCTGAATATTACAGAATTCTCTGTCTACAATATGATACTAATATGTATACATAAATAAATGCTTTCAACTATAATTTGCGGGACATATACTGCAATATTGGCCTTAAGATAAAGTGTTTCATACAGCAACCCATGGTTTAAAAAGCAGTGTATTGCTGTCGTTGTATGTTATTGCTAAATCCTTAAACTAAAAAGGGTCACAATGTAGTTGCAAATGCAAAGACACAGCTGGAAGGAAATTAATTATGTTAAACACACAATCAAAGAACATCTCCACCTCCTACACCCCCAACATCTCACTCTCGTCCTCCCCTTCTTCTCTCCTCTCATTGGCCCGTTCCCCGCTTCCCTCCCCCACAGGCGACGACTGCTCCCTGTCCGGCCGTGACCTGCCCAGCTCCATCAAGGACAACTTTGAGTCGGGGAGCGTGTCCCCGGAGAGCTGGCAGCTGATCCAGGGCGGCGGCGTGGGCAGCGGCTGCGGCCAGCTGTCCCCGCACGCCCACGGCGACTCGCTCTACTTCAGCGGCTGCAAGATGAGGCAGGCGGTCACCCGGCCGCTGGACCTCACGAGAGCCAGGTACAGGTACTGCCAGCCCCCGCGTCCCTGCACTCCGCTAGACGTTGTGTGACCGCTTAGAGGTGCTGTAAGCGATGCTGTCGTTTTTTTTTTTTGTTCAACTTCCTGTCTTGCAGGAAGTTAGCTCACTTTGTTTGCAGTTCAAGCCCTCCTCCCTCCGACCAGCGTCACAACACGAACACGGGTCTTGCAGGGCTCTCGTCAAATTTCCTTCTGGCCGATTTATTTTATTTTTTCTTGTATTTATCTTATTTTTTTTAGCTGGCGTGTTAAATCATGTAAGTGTTCCTGGGAGAGCTGGCATCTTTAGCTTCTTCCAGCTCTACCAATGTCAGTCAACACTGAAGTCCTGCTGCCTGCCCTTGTATGGCCAGAGGACCGCCTCTTTTTGTTGTTCTCTCTCCTGATTGGATTATTTGGAACAGGTTACCAGAAAAATATATATTTTTACTGAAAACCGGAGTGACCGAAAACTCAATATCAGTCTGAATATAGAGCTATTTAACACTTATTTTAACAAACAATTATCACTTACAGTGCCTTTAAATGTGATTAATCTCAAAGAAAATAACATCATCCTTACTTGTTTTACGAAAGCAACCAAACCGTTTTCTAACGGACTGTTGTAGGCTCGGTCCATCGTGGGTTTGTGAAATTATATAACTGAGCTTGGATCCTTGAATCCAAGGAAAATGTTTGTCTTGCCACAAACTTTGTTTGTCGATGTAAAAACCGTCTACCAGCTAAGCACACTAACTTCCTTGCCATCCTGTCCCAAGTATTGACAAAGACATCTGCTGTCTGTTTCCTATACCCAGTGTTTCCCCTATATGCATGCTGGATTGTCAGCGCCACTGCAAAAAAATACAATAAATAAATAATAATAATAATAATAATTGCAAAAAAAAAATAAAAGTAAAAAAAGTATTCTGCCAAGTTCAAGGCACATTTGCACAATGATCAGGTCTCAGCAGATACCTTGACTCTGTTGGTTGTTATGTCATATTTGGAAGCTCAATCTATACATTTTTCTCCAAAAAATCGAACCAGAAGTAACCATTTAAAGGGTTATTTTTCAAAATTTTCCTCCGGGGAGGACATGCCCCCGGACCCCCTAGCGTTGCTAGGTTACCAACTCACAGCACCACTGCCACAAAGAATCTAGGGGAAACACTGATATACCGATTACAGAACTTGCATGGTACTCTTGATGTTTCTACTAATGAACTGATTGCATCCATTGTAACTCATTGTACGTCTAACGCCCACCTCAGCATAGCCCACAGGCTGTACCTCACCGCTGCTGTTCCTCACGTCCTCTCCCCTCTCTGTCTCCACAGTAAGATCATGTTTGTGCTGCAGATCGGCAGCGCGGCCCAGACGGACAGCTGCAACGTAGCGCTTGACCGCTCGGACACGGTGGACCGGGCCGTGCTGCTGCAGTACAGCGTCAACAGCGGCGTCAGCTGGCACGTGGTAGCCCAGCACCAGCCCAAGGACTTCATCAAGGCCCAGCGGGTGTCCTACAACATCCCCCTGTGAGTGGAGGGACCCCGGCACCCAGTTAGAGAGACCGATGGAGAGCCACAGGGAGGGGGAGAGAGAGAGAGAGAGAGAGAGAGAGAGAGAGAGAGAGAGAGAGAGAGAGAGAGAGAGAGAGAGAGAGAGAGAGACAGAGAGAGAGAGACAGAGACAGAGACAGAGACGAGGAGGTTAATTTTTGCAAGCCTTGGGGTGTCAGGAACCCTTTTGGTCGGGTGGCAGAGCCATGAATGATTGTATTACTTGAAATAGTTTAAGAAGAGCCAAAATTATAACCTTCAATCTTTTCAGTGAGTTTATTCATTCATCCAATCACTGGAAGAGCCGAGTAGGGCTCTAGAACCACAGGCCTAGAAGGCGCCTGGAAGGGGCCTAGAGGGGCCTGGAAGGGGCCAAGAGGAGCCTGGAAGGGGCCTAGAGGGGCCTGGAAGGGGCCTAGAGAGGCCTGGAAGGGGCCAAGAGGAGCCTGGAAGGGGCCTAGAGGGGCCTGGAAGGGGCCAAGAGAGGCCTGGAAAGGGGCCAAGAGGAGCCTGAAAGGGGCCTAGAAGGGGCCTAGAGAGGCCTGGAAGGGGTGGACTACAAGAAATACACATCAAACATAAAACATAAGCCAGGGGTTGATTTAGGATTTATGGCCAACTCATGAATAACCAATGAAAGTACCTGAACCCACCATGCCTTTCAAATGGACACACATTATATTCACGCTCACTTTCTGTAATAACGATGTGACCCACTCCTCTCTCCTCCATCTATCATCTCTCCTCATCCTGGTTGCTAATGCTGTGGCTCTGGGCCGCGTCTCCCCCCAGAGAGGCCAGGGTGAAGGGGGTGATGCTGCGCTGGTGGCAGGCGCGTCACGCCGGGGCCGGGAGAGACCAGTGGGCCTTGGACCACGTGGAAGTCGTTCTGTGAGTACCCAATACCCCAGGAGGTCCCCCCCCCCCCGTACGTACCCCTCTGCTCCCCTGGCCTACCCGGGACCCCCTGGCCACACCCCTCCCCACCTGGGCGGGGCCTGGCCAGCAGCCTAGTCCCACCAGCTCGAGCGAATAGATCAGAAACGGGGAGCTCCCATTGGTTGTCCTCCGCGCGGCCGGCCGCAGATCGCTGCCTGCAGCCGCCGAACAGTGAGTGTTGTGAGGTCGCTCTGTTGAGGTCAAAGAGGCAAAGGATCGTACAGTTTAGTGCTGCTCTGTGTGTGGATGGCTGCTTCGCATACAGCTGCCCTCAGCAATGTGGTATTTCTGCAAAGTGTTGCACAGTGTATCTCCAATTTGTGCATAGAACACAGACTGGTGCATCAATTGTAATCGAGTCGGAAGCAATTCCCGTCAAACGTGGTAGAAATTCTAATTAAATGGATGCCTTCAGCCCTCAGTCAAATTGGAGATACAATTTGCTTGTGGGATGCCACGGATGTGCCATGTATCTGCATATCTACATCATCACACTAACTATCCATAATCTTTACATGACGACACCGTAGGGCATTCTGAATGCATTCCCCTGCATGTGGCTGTGGGTATCAGAGCAATGTTTTATTCATGTTCGTACATCCGGGCTTGTGCCCAATGCATTCCAAATGCTTCATCAAGCCATGTGATACACCCAGCCGCCAGTGAAGCGACACAGACTATTTGCAGAGCTGCACACAGACACTGACACAGATGTCTCGCTCAAATAGACCCACACAGGCAGAACCATAACACAATGCTCCGTGAGGGCCAAAGCTGAGCTGCCCTGCCCCACGACCTCTCTATCTCGCTCTCTCGCTCTATTGCGCTCTCACTCTCACTCTCGCTCTCTTGAGCTTTCTCCTTCTCGCCTGATTCTCACTCTCGCTCGCATTCTGGCTCTATCTCTTGCTCTCTCTCTCTCTCTCTCTCTCTCTCTCTCTCTCTCTCTCTCTCTCTCGCGTGCTTTCTCTCACTTTCCCTCGCTCTCTCTCGCTCTGTCTCGCTCTCCCTCCCTTTCCCTCACATGATTTTCAACCACTGCTGAAAAGGGAGCGTGTCTCCTCACTCTTCTGTGTTTCTTGTTTTCTCTCTCTGTTCACCACTCCTCCTCTCACTCCCGCTCCCTGCTCCACCTTTTCTCTCGCGGTCCCCTCCCTGCTTGTGACACCACCTGGGTTGATCATGTGGTCACCCGCTGGTCATTTGACCTCACTTTGCTCGCCCTCCTTCCATGGTCCGCCATTTTACTCGATACTCTTCTCCCATGCCCTTCCTCCCTTCTTCCCTTCCTTCCTTCCCTACTACCTTCTCTCCAACACTGGCCACCGATGGATGGAGCTGCCGCATCTCCTCTTCCCTCTCTTCCCTCTCTTCCTCCACCTGGGATGGTGTCTGATGTTCTCTCCGTGTCTTCACTGTCCACTCTCATGCTCCTCCCCTTTCACTGGTCCCTTGTGCTTTTCTACCCTTTCCTTATCCTTATGTTTTCCAACTTGTCTGTCTTTCACTCTCTCTTTCTTCTTTCTCTCCCTCCATCACAATATCTTTCTATCTCTCTCTTTCTTTCTATTTTCTCTCTCAATCTCTCTATCTCTTGCTCTCTCTCTCTCCATCACCGTCTCTTTATCCCTCTCTCTCCTTCACCATCTCTCTCCATCACCATCTCTCTCTCCATCACCATCACTTTATCACTCTCTCTCCATCTCTCTCTCTCTCTCTCTCTCACCATCTCTTTATATCTCTCTCTATCTCTCTCTCTCCATCACCATCTCTTTATATCTCTCTCTCTCCATCACCATCTCTTTATATCTCTCTCTCTCCATCACCATCTCTTTATATCTCTCTCTCTCCATCACCATCTCTTTATATCTCTCTCTCCATCACCATCTCTCTCCTCCTTGTCTGTGATACTGGCTCTTTCTCCTTTGACCGTCTCTCTCTCCTCTCCCCTCTCTCTCTGGGCCCCTGCCCTCCCTGCCACCCCGGTCCAACCCCCCAGGCCTGGGTCTCTGCCCCCCCTGACCTTTCTGCGAGACAGCTGCCCCCTCCACCTCCTGCCCCGCCCCTCTTGCCCTCTAACCTCTGCTCTCTTCTGTATTCTGCTCCCTCTGGCATGGCTGTAGCGTCAGGTAAGTTCTCCGCCTCCCCCTGAATGCAGCCCCCCCCTCCCTCCCCTCCCCCCTCCCCCCTCCCCCCACCCAACTCCAACATCGACCAACACCCACCGACCCAGTCCACCATCCATCCATCCACCTAACCCCACCACCACCACCCTCCTCTGAACCCATCGCACTGCGAAGCGCTCCTCCCTCTTGCTTACCCCCACACCACCAAGTCACCACCAGCAGCACCACCACCACCACTACCACCACTATCCTCTGTATATATCGTCCTGCTGTCGCCATACCACCAGCCCCATACTCTAGGCATGTGGGTTCCAACCTGTTGGCCTGTGACTCCATTTCTAGCTCTGAAAATGTTTGCGCCCTCGACTTTTACTATCGTTTAAAATCAATGTCCCGGTGGGCATAATCACATTGCTCTACTGCACACTAAGTGCTTGCTCAAGGCTATCAATCACTAGGCAGTCCGTTCAGATATATCATCTATGAGACAAAAATGTATCGTCACATATCAATAGCTAAGCAGCTATCCCTGTGAACCCAGGTCCATGTCGGGGGACCCAAAGTGGGGTCATGACCCACAGGTTGGAAACCACTGTTCCACACTGTCACATCAGTCCGCTCTCAGGCTATAGGCAGGCCAGCACAGGAAACACAAACACACCGACGATATATTTAGACTAACTCCAAAGCTCAAGAATTAACAAAGAGTTAACAAACATTAACATTAACAAGAGTTAATAAATATCCATCTGGCTACACACCTGAACTCGACATTAGGTTTCAAAATTCAATTTTGTTGTTGTCATTGCTATGCTGATGTATCAACACTGAAACAACTTCAATTGTTGTGTTTGCGTGTGTATATGTGTGATGTAATCTGTCACTATTTCAATGTTTGTTGGCGGCTCACAAGAACATTTTACCGTAGCGTAAATTAAGCGATAGCTGCCTGGGAAATCAAAACCCAGCATTAACATGGATCCAGCACTGACATTAGTAACGTCCTACCGACATCCTACTGAGATCATACTGACATACTACTGACGTACAACTAGCATACCATACCAGTAACATACAACTGACATACAACAAGCATACTAGTGAAATAGTCAGACATACCACTGACATACAACTAGCATACTACTGACATACTACTAGCGTACTACTGACATACTAAAAGTCTACCACTATCATACCACTAACCACTGACTTACTACTGACACACTACTGAAATAATACTGACAAACTACTAACACACCACTAAAATACTACTAGCATGCTACTAGCGTACCAATGACATACAACTAGCGTGCCAGTGCCCCCATACTAGAGCCCGGTGGGCGTCCCTGCATGGCTCTGTGTGGACCCACTACTGCGCCATGCCTCCATCCTCCTCCACTAAGGCTGTCAAGAGGCTAGGCCTTGACCCCCAGCCAGGGAGCCCCCAGCACAGCCCCCCAACACACGGCCACCTGCCATCGACAAGCACACACACACACATACACCGAGAAACACACAGGCCCACACACACACACGCACACACACACATGCAGAAACACGCAGGCACACGCACATACACACGCACTCACACATGCGGGAACACGCGGGCCCACACACGCATGCACAGAATCGCAGGCGTCCCACTTTGACCAGTTCCAATCCCTTCCATCTGCCGTTCACACATCCACTTTCACAACCCCACCCGCCCACGCTAACCCCACCACCACCACCACCACCACCACCCCTACCACACACACACACACACAAACAGCTCTCCAGCCCCCCCCCCCCATCAACCAGCCCACCGCCCACCCGCCCACCACCCGCCCCCGCTTCGCAGAGATCCCTGCCTGCCCTGGCTGCACTCCTGGCTCACTGGCACCGCCCTGCTGGATGGAAGAAGCAAATGAACAGGCTAAGCAAGAGCGATCTTTGCAGCTTCTCTTCTCTGTTTGTCTCTCGGTTTTTGGAGTCCCCCCTCTGTCTCCATCCCACTCTGTCTCTCTCTCTCTTTCTGTTTGGCTGTTTTTTCCAACTCTGTCACCCCCACCACCGCCCCATTGTCTGACATAGACGTCCTCGTCCCATGTGTGTCTCGTCCCGTGATATGTGGGTCTGTTTTCCCACCGTAGGAGATGTTTCCTAGCTACCTAGATAACCACACTCAACCACGTTCGGCTGCCTCTCATATCGTCTGCACCCCGTGTAGAGTAGCGCCTTGGTGGCTCCAGTGTTATTTACTCTCCAAGCCCCCCATAGCCCCCCTATCCCCCCCAGCCCGGTCAAACTAACCATACCAGTGTGTTGAGTGTGTGTGTGTGTGAGGTCACGGTTGTAACCCTAATGCACTGTTGTCCGGCATGGACTCTGCTGAATGGCAGCTGCAGCTGGGCAAATGTGACTAGGAAGTGGGTGCGTGTGTGCGTGCGTGTGTGTGCGCATGAGAAGGCCTGGTGATCTTCACTTGCTCACTAATGCTTAATCCCGTTCTCTTCTCTCTTTTTTTTTGCCCTCTGTTTCCCGCTCTTTTGTCTCACTGTCTTTGCATCCCTGTAGCACGCGCAAGCAAACCTACATGATGAACTTTGCCAGACAGACCGGCCTGCGTCACTACTACAGCCGTAAGAGGCGGGCACTGCGACTGCATGCCTAGGCCTGTGCTGAGAAAGGGATTGGCTTCCTCTGACGTGCCAATCACACTCCATCCTCCCGTTCCCCCTGACAACACGTTGCCCTGTCGAGTCCCAGCCGCAAGTGGATTCCAGTCAGCCTTAGACCAACCTACCCTACCCTACCCTACCTACCTACTACCGACCTACCTATCCATCCATTCTAAGGAACTGGTCATTCATTTGGTTTACACTGCAGCCGATCAAGGCCTTCCCCAAACACACGCATTTGGCGGGAAGATTTGGAAGGAAGGAGCGGCAAAGGCAGCCATTTTGTTATTATGGATTCTTTGTTTTGGTCGTTTTATTTTTTTGATTCATGGACCTTTGCGGTATCTGGTTGTTTTATAATGATTTGCTGTTGGTTGTTCTGATTCCTGTTCCCAGTTGTGAAGCCACCTCCGCTGGCTCTGTCCCTTGTCACACCCCAACTCCCTCCTCCTCCTCCTCCTCCTCCTCCCCCTCCATCACCCCCACGCCTCCTCCACCACCACCTCCTCCACCACCACCTCCTCCTCCGCGTCCTCTTGCCACACTGTGAAGCCCCAGCGATATTAAACGAGACGTCGGCCCGATCGGAGGGCCGCCGCCCGCCCCCCGCAGCTCCACCGAGCCGCCCGCCCAGGAGAGAGGACCCCGCGCCGAACCATGACCCCCACCGACACCTCCACCCCCCCCAAACCAGGACCAGTATGCCGGGAGCAAGACCCCACCGCCCCGATACGATACAGACCCTGACCAGGAGGAGGCTACGCGGCTAGCCGAAGACGCTAACGGATTAAACAAAAAGAAAGAGGAAAAAAAAAAGTCAAAAAAAAAAAAAAAAGCTAAAGAAACGAGTACGGTGTTGTTGCTGTTCTATGTGTCCGTGGGTTCAGTTTGTGATGAGTTGACTGTGCTGTTGCGTTTCCATTCGTTTGTTCGTTTTCTACTAATTCATCTACTTTGATGGGAGGGGAGGGAGGGGGAGGGAGGGGGGAGGGAGAGGTGGGGTTGCTGGGCTCTGTTCTCTGTTCCTTGTTCACGCTAGATGGATGGAGGTAGGGGAGGGGGAGGGGGGCGGGGGGGGCCCGATGCGACCTCTCCCCCCCCCCCCCTTCCCCCCACCTGACCTCCCCCGAGGGGACGAACCGGATGGACGATTCACGAGAGAGAGGAGAAGAGTTCAAAGAAAAACAAGAAGGAAAAAATAAAAGACTGAATATTGTTTTTGTTTTTCTATTTTTTTTTTTTATATATGTTGGTTCCCGAAAAATACAGATATTTATGGTAAATGGCTCTCCACGTAACCTATTTAAAATGCACTGTGCGTGAAAAACCTGTATGTTATTTTCCAGTGTTAAGTTATTAGGCGGTCGTGTCAAGACTGTGACATCTCTCCCCTCTCTCTCTTTTTCTCTTGTGCTGTTTCCCGACCCCACCTCTCTCTCTCTGCCAATTTCTGATACCTGGAGGTGAGGTTCTGTTCGTGTTGTTTTTGAAGTCTGTGTAATATGGACCCTCTGCCCTCAGTGTAACTCCAGTATAGCAACAATCTCCTGTATATATATATCTATATCCACTATGGGGAGACCCAGCAGCCTTATAAAAGGGAAAATAAAGAACTGCCCAAACCTCATACTGTATACACTGACCCAGCCCTGTCTACTGTGTGTGTGTGTGTGTGTGTGTGTGTGTGTGTTGTCCTTTTTTTAGAGGTTATGACATATGCTTTCTCTGACTTAAGCGTGCTTAGAAGTGCTCGTGTGTGTGTGGGTCAAAAAATAGCAAAGATCAGGCAGTATATACTGTATTTAATGAAATATTTATTTGTCATGTTGAAATATGAAAACTGCTTCATACACTCATCATTTATCTACTGGACACATTGAAAACTGCCTCGGTTTTGTAAGACCGGGCACATTCACTGAGTCGGTTGAGTAGAGACACTCAACTCCGCCGGCCGTCAACACTAAACATTGTTGAGTCGAACACAGAAAGACATTGGCTCTCGAGTCCATCATCTCCAAAAAAAAATCCCGTCTTAAAAACACATGCATTGTAACGCGTCAGTAAAAACAGACGCTATTCACAAACGCACCACCGCCAAACCCAGCAGCACCGCGGCCGGCGTGAGCACCAGATATCGGTACGGGGCGACCAGGGGTGCGGCGTTGCAATAGGGCCAGGGGCAGCACTTGAAGCTCAGGACGTACTCCGTCCCTTTGAGGCGGATGACGCGCACTCGGTAGCAGGTCTCATTCTCCATGCAGCCGCGGATAGTCAGCGCGCTGCGGTTGCCGTAGTGACCGACACCCTTGAAGCAGAACTCGCGGTGGGGGCACGCGGTGACCACCAGCTCGGACTCGGATTCCTGCTCCCGGTCCTGCAGGGGGCTGTAGAAGCAGCGTAGGTTGTCGCACCGCATGGGGGCTGGGAGCAACCACACACACAGCAGGGCGACCCTCAGCGCCGAGGACACTCGCAGCCTACAGGGGGAGGAAGGAGAGGAACAGCTGGCTTTGAAGAGAGAAGTCCAGTCGACTCGGATAGAAATGTATTGGGTAACTCCTGACATGGCCGGTTTGGAGTTACTTGTTCACTCCCTGCTTGGGGTTCAGATAGTTGATGGTGAAACCCTATGGCTATAGATTATATATGTGTAGATTAAGTCCCGGTCTACGTTAATGCTGGAGCACAGGTGTTCAGCATATTCATTGATGAAGGCAGCCCTACATGCTCCTGCTGGGAAATAAAATAATTTGCTGCCATCATTCAACAGCACAAAATTGACATGGCATCTCACCCGCTCATTCTACTGTTTAAAATTGAACCCCCACAATAATACACACAGGTGTCCAGTCTGAGCTCATGTTGGATGAAGGACATACATCGACTCTCTAAAGGCCACACCTTCTGAACTCAGACACACCTGCAGGTGAATTGGGTGCAGTTTAACCAATCAAAGATGGGTTCTGTAATGCCTACCTTTATTGTGTGTCTGTGCTACAAGACAAGGAATGCCAACATTTGTAATATAATTTAATTGCATTTACCAGGAAAATGGTTAACAAGCCATCTTTACCTCTCTGGATTACAATAAGCACCACAAAGCATACACTAACTTACAGATTTTCAAATATTTTCATGACTTAATGAAGACATTAGATTCATTTTACAACAGTGCGTGTTTCTAGGCGAAGTCAAGAGAGCGTCCTTGGATAAGAGACTCCTCTTCTAGGGGGAAGTCATTAAATCAATGTATCAAAGAAGTCACCCCTCGTGTGGCCCCTCGATGACGTATAATTGATGCACGAATCCGAGGGCACCTCGGCGATGACGTTCCTCGTCAAGTTCCCAAAGTTGACATCCACCAGTTTGTGGGCGATCAGCCCCAGCAGAGCAGTCAGGGCGCTCTCCGGCCGGGGCGCAAGGTTACAGCGGTCCTCGCAGCAGCATGCGTGGCTCACGTTGTACCGAATCCCCCGGTAGCTTAGAAACTCGTGGGTCCCGCACAGCACATCCGTCAGGCAGCCCTGAGCGGACAGGACGTGGAGGCTTCCGAATCGGCCCCAGGAGCTGGCGCAGCGCTCGTCGGCCAGGCACCTGGTGGTGCTGACTTCCGGGCAGGACTGGCCCTTGTGCTGCAGGGGGCAGTGGTTGCACAGCAGCGTGTCCAAGCACAGGCTGGGGAGAACCAGGAGCGGTACAAGGAGTAGCGAGGCGAGGTACCAGCCCGGACGACCAGCACTCGAGTTGAGGTGGGATGGCATCCCCCTTTGGAATTAAAATGATCAAAATCATCCCCCTTCTGAAACAGCCATCCCCCCTTATGTTATCAATTAATGTGGAACTATTACCGCTATTTCATTATAGCGGTTTCCTTTTTCAATTCGGCGCAACGTTACTTTTCCCCAGGGACAGATTTGACAGCGATACTGCATTCTCGGGCAGTATGCTATTGCGCAAGTACGCAGGCTCGCTTGCGGCGCGCTTGCGTACTTGCGCAATAGTGCCTTAACGAGCTCTCATTCCACACCGTACGAGACAGACACTGGTAGCGCGAAGCTGTCTCTGCATCTCAGACATCGCTTCCTCAGACCACTCTGTCCCCTTTTCTCCCTTTCATTCCAACTCGTGAGCAACGCTAGTCTCCCTTCTCTGCCGAATGCGTTTTTGAAAAAATAGAATAAGAATCAGTTTTTAAAATCCTTATATGTGATGCATGCCTCCAAATCGTGTGATGCGTCGGATCAACTGCGTTTTTTGGGGATAAGATATATATAATAATAATCACATCGTTGGTCTCCCACCATTTGCGCTGTCCTCAGCACAAATGGTCTGTCCCTAAAAGGTAAAAGTTGAACCTTAATTTACTACATCATTAGTTTCGTTTTTACCTCTGCTTTCGCTGTGACTCCATCTTGTGTTGTGAACGTCGGAAACTGACCTCCTGAAGATGGAGCACATTAAGAACATCCTGATTACTAATTCCTCACAGCTGGCTCTGTCCTTATTGCCACGTAATGAAATTTAATCATTTACTTTAAGTAACGGGGAATGAAGTTGTTATTGCAGTGCCCTCTGCTGTTTGGTCAGTCTAATGCTTATCAATTATCAATTCGATTTTCTAGCCAGAATCTTTCATTATTGTTGTTTTTTTACCCATGGTGGTACATTAAACATTGGAAATTGCGTTCAATATATATATATATATATATATATATATGTGTGAATCAGTTCAATGGTCTATTATTCAATTCAAAAGTTAAAGGTCCCATAACATGTATTTATTTATTTAAAAGGGACAATGCACATCAATTGACATTTTCAGTTTAAACTCAAAATGTAAATGTATTTAGTTTACTTATTAAAAAAGCAAATTTCCCTCTGTAGTCCCTTGTCAACACATCATCACCTTACATTAATGAGGACAACTGCAAGAAGGATAGAATGCAGAAAAGAAGGCCGCTGGTGCAGTAGCCGTGGCCGCTGCAGAGGCCGGGGCAGGCCTCCCCGATGTACACGTGGTCCACACCCCAGCTGTGGCGCTCCCCCTGCCCCTCCTTCTGGATCCAGCGGAACTGGGTGGCCCTGAGGTCGAGAGACAGCACGAAGCCATGGGGGGGGGAATACCCAGGAGTAACATGTTGCTGGACTGTACCACTTTCCCACAGGGATACTTTTCAACATACCAAATGAAACCCCTGCCTTTCACCTGCCAAATAAGAGATCTTGCGTCATGCAAACAGACACATAGACATGTCTGCCTCAGTTAATGCACATAAGCCTAAAACTCTTCACTAACCATCGTCCTGTTAAAAGTCACCCTCCATTCTCCAACTCATTTATTGAAGAGCCCCATAGTGAACTCTAAACGTGACCTTCATGAATGTGTAGGGTCACCCTTTCCTCACCTCAATCCTTTCCTATTCAACAAGTAACTGTCAGGTAGAAACATGAGGTAGAGAGTGAGGCAGCGGAAAGCACGGCATCAATACTCACACCCTTCACATATGGTTGCTTACAAACATCGCTGAGCAGCAAGAAGGTTCCAGCACTAGAGGTGTGTGTGTGTGTGTGTGTGTGATAAGGTTAATTCAGTTAAGAGACTGAATTATGGTTACTCATATTTGGCCGTTGTAAATGGGGTATAAGAAAAAAAAAGGATTATTTGAAAATACTGTAGGTTTTTCAAGTTGTATGTCTTGGTGGTGGACAACGTTGCTGAGTCTATGCCAGCAGAAATCCCGCTGTGGTACAGTACAGCAATTAGTTACAACGGGGGATTTCTCGAAACTCGTTTGTCACTATCATTAGTTGTCGTCTGTACACAGATATTTAACAGATATTTAACATGGGATTTCAATTAGGAAATTGAACAGATTTAATCTTTTAATTTTTTTATTGAAAAATAAGAATATTGAATACATTATATAAAATACCACCATGGGTCACCAAAGCACATTATCGACACAAAGCACTCCTTGTGAAATGTTAAATGTAATGTTAAAGCATTACATATACATCTATAGCCGGTTGGCCATTCTCTTAAATAAAATAAATAATTTATGTTGTGTAACAAAATAGAAAGTCTTAAATAGAGTAAAACCCTGCTGTCTTCTCTGTCCTGGACTCATTCCTCCTTTGTAAAGGCCAGCTGTCTCTTCTTCAACAAGGATTCCTGGCGGGGTTAGGACAGAATGGTGAAACTTCAGTTAGGATCTCAATTCAGCAAAATTATCAAAAGAAGGGGATATATTGGATATATTTCAAATGTATATTCTCAAAGATAGAGAGGGATCAAATTCAAAAACAGAATTTTTCATGTTCCTTAGAAGCATGGCTTTGATAATCACATAAATTCCTCCACACGTTTAAAGTGTATGGGGAATGAACCATCATATAGGTCATGCATATGTTAAGAAACGGTTTGCTAACTTCCAGCCGCTCCTCTTCCTCATCTTCGTCTCCCCAGTCTTCCTCCTGCTCCGCTGGGTCGTAGGTGTAGAGAGGAAGAAGCCTGTGACGTAGCTGATCGAGCCTGGAGCCCAGAAGAACACGTGTTGAAGACACCAAGGGTCAGAGTCACAGGTCAGAGTCACAGGTCAGAGTCACACCACAGGTTAGTGTGGACCCAACTCCACAACTCCACTCGTAAAGAGGAGCTCATCATCCAGTTTAAAGGTGTTCATTATTGAATCGGTTGAATATAGGTTTCTAGGTTTCATATGTGTATATTATATATACATAGAATATACGTTTGTTACGGTACCTTGCTCTCCGCCTGAAGTAAATCGCCTTTAAGAGAAAGTACGAGAATGGATTAAGTTTATGATGAGAATGCAACAGAGGCAGTAGGGACACGTCTGAACTTGTGAGAAAGGAAAGGTAAAGTGCCAAGTAAACTTGGCACCTTTATTACACATAAAAAGACGTGATCTCCTCACCACGGACATCAGACAGCCTACCATGCTGGCCAGCAGCACGGCGGCCAGGACGAGGTAAACAGGATGAAGGGTCCATTGGGGTGAAGGGTCAGGACTGGTGGCGTTGGCGGTCAGCGCCATGTCCAGCACCGCGCGTTCCCATCCCCTCCGCTCCAGAGCTCAGCTCAGACGGGGGTGGCAGGTTGGGTGAAGACACTGCTTTGTTGTGGGATCCTGGTGGCGTCGTTGGCGGTGGTTATGGCGGTGGTGGCGGTGGCGGTGGTAGCGGTGGTGGCGGCGGTGGTGGCGGTGGCGGTGGTGGCGGCGGCGGCGGCGGCGGTGGTGGTGGTGTTGGTGGTGGTGGCGGTGGTGGCGGTGGCCGAGGCGGCGGTGGTGGTGGCGGCAGGGTCGCTGAACTCAAACTTTCCGAGACGGAGTAACACTGCTGGGTTAAGAGCTCTGTGTGTCGTGGCTGCCTGCTGTGGCTTGAGACGAGTCAACTGACTGGAAGGACGGAACCCACTCAAGCGGAGACTGGAGTGATACTGGCAGAGCGCTGGGGAACTTCCTCCTCGGAGGGAGGTAGTTACTGTAAGACGTATTAATCCCTTCACTACAGCTCTAGCGAACGCGTACCTGAACATGAGTCAGACTCGCAGTGTGTAAAAAGAAGAGTTGTACGTAGCCAAGGTTGACGTAACTGTACGTGAAGAACACTGAACACAAAAGGAGAGAGAGAGAGAGAAAGGGAGCCAGCTGTTAAATACCTCAACTCGATGGATGGCATTCCAGAGCGAGGAGTGGATGAGGTTTACCCGCTCCTCGTGGTCCAAACGCCTCACTGTGCGTTTCGCGGAAACCGGTTAACATAAGGAAGACATGAAGGTGCTATTAATTAAAATTAGTTAATGCAGTAATAATCAATATTATTTGGCATAAGAGAAGGGTTGACTATTTATGAAAGAACATTGTTTAGAGTAAGGGTTAACCCTAATGGTTCTAAATAATGTATAAATTAATATGATAGTTGACATGGAACACCATAACCTTTTTCAACATGAACTCCATTATTAGGCATAAACACCACACGTTAATGATTACTAAAGCATTAGTGAACTGTTATGTTAAAATGCTAACGCTATATATAGCAATGCTTATTAGCGCATCAACTAATGTTAAATAGTATTAGTATTAATGTTATTAACGGTAGCAGGGTTGGGGGTTCAAATACCTCTTGGCCCTCCCCCTGGCCCCAGCTAGTACTGTATGCCTCAGGGCTATGGAAGACTCTTTAGATAAAATCGTCCACCACATAGTATATTTAGTGTCCATCAACATAATCACTCATTGTGTGAGGGAGAATCCCCGCATCCACCACACAGCACAAAGCTGTTGGTGGACGCACATCTGTGTCTGCGTTTTGTCCCGGCCCTCAGTCATGTCTTCCTGTGGCTTATTTATAACCTTTGCGTCCCCCGCGAGGTGAAAGGTCAGGGTAATAGATCCAAAATTGCCACCAGTCAAGACAATCCTCAACAACGCTACACAACGCAAACGGACCCAGATGTGGTAAATACTATTAAAAAAGTTGTAGCATTCAAGTCTTTCTATCTATCTTTGCTTGGCAGCGGAGAAGTGAACATGCGGTGCTTGTGTTTCTCTGTCTTCGCCAGCAGGGGGAGTGTTGTTGACAGCGACAGGCTACAGGGAGAGAGAGGATGTGGGAGGGAAGGGGGGAGGAGAGGAAGGAAAGGGTTTACAGTCAAAGACTTCATTTCTATTCTAGTTTAACCTGCCGAGCATTGCCGGAGAAACAGCTCCACCGTAATGGATTAGTTGAAAGGTAAGTCCCTGCCAGGAATCAATATAAAATTGCAACTAGATGGTTAGTTAATTGCTTAGTTATAGGGCAGAGATCACTTTCCTTACCCACTTATATTTCAAGTTATTACAGATAGAAAACTTGGACATGGTCATCTGGTCATGTATGATGATGTATATAATATTTAAAGAGCATGTCAAGGTTTTAGTACCTGTTCTTTAACAACAGTAGACTGAGTTTAATCAAATTTAGTTTAAACAAAGTTGCTTGTTTTGTACTTTTTCTATATGTCCAAAAGACATGTTTCCGAAGCATCATGGCCGAACAGTAATCCAACATGCTTTATGTTAAAGAAAGGCCGCTTTGTTTGACGTTTCTCCTGTCTCACACACTTAGCTCTGTGTGTGGCTCACACTGAGGAGCGTTTCCATTTGGAATCCTGTTAATCATTACACCGAGGAGAGTCCTTTGGGCGCGCTCCAGGAGTGAACCTTGCATGGCCTGAAACACCCGGCCTGAACTCCCCACCCTCCCTCTCTTGCTCCGTGTTCCCCAGCCCGGTACCTCAGCTGTGAGAGGGGTGGTGGAAGGGAAACGGAGACGGCGCTGCCGTCCTATCATGTCATCATGGATCCTTCCGGATTGCCATACCCGGCCTTCAGGGCCCTCAGACGGACCCCCCCGCAGGACCAGACAGTCCCTCCCCAGGCGCCAGAGGAGAACCTGTACGATAACATTGATGATGTCATGGTTCAGGGGGCCCTCGACCTGTCTTTGCTTGCCGCTTCGGCCCCGTCTCAGGCGGCCCCAGCCCTCACTCTGTCGGCAGCCCTAGAACCCTCGGCCCCGCCCCCGTCCCTCCTCCCCGCGGCCCCCCGCGGAGGGTTCCAGGCCATGCACGCCGCCGCCGCCGCGCCGGTCGGCCTCATCGCGGGCCCCGGGGCCAGGGAGGGGGGCTCGGACGTAGCGGACGGTTGGCGCCTCCTCCCCAGGCCGGGGCCCCCTCCGGTCCCCCGGAGGAGGCCCCCCCCCCCGAGGGTCGTCCAGAGGAGGTTCTCCTGCGACCTCACGGTGCCCTCCATCAAGCTGAACCGCTCCGGGACGGTCAAAGACGTGCAAGTGGGCTCCTCTCCTTATCTGAATATTGATTTTTAAATATGTTTTATTTACTACATGGACAAAAAGGGTCTTATTACAAGAACAACAAAATTCTTATTAAAAGTGTGTGTGTGTGTGTGTGTGTGTGTGCAGGACAAATGGACGGTCGCTCTCCTAGACGCTCCCCAAGGCAGCACCAGGAGCATGGCGGCGTTCTGCCTGTCAGCGTCCATGTAAGACACCGGCCCGCTCAGCACTGGCCTCATTTCGTTCATTCCTCTAGTCTAGTTCATTGGGAATTTGTGTGTGGCAGAACCCAGTTGTAACAGAGATGCGCGGCGCACTGAGAATGTTGTGTATCTCGTCTGGTGTGATATGTTTATCCCCATTCTTTATTCATTATTTAATAGGGTTAGGGTTAACCCTGGCCCACTGCCCCTTACCCCAACCCCTATGCTAATGCTATATATAATAATGCTTTTTGCTGTATAATCTAATGTTCATTTATGTACCCTTATGTCCCTTTATGTAGCCTTCGATCAGAAGTTTATAGGCACATAGAAGAGGTGTGTGTGTGTGTGTGTGTGTGTGTGTGTGTGTGTGACGGTCAGTGTGTTAAGGTTGGTGTTGAGTGTGTTTCGTTCCCTCCCTGCGCTGGGCAGGCTGGAGGTGAAGTTCCCCCACGGGGACCAGGACTGTAACCCTGGTGTGGTGATGGCCTACCTGGCACCCAGACCCCCTGCCGTGCTGCAGCAGGCCCAGCTCAACTTCATCGTGGCCAGCGACTGGCAGAGCTGCCCCATCCCCTACCCCTGTGCCTGTAAGAGAGCTGACACACGCGCAATAGCTAGCAGGCACACACACACACACACACACACACACACATGTGCAGTCACACACACACACACACACGCGCGCGGTCACACTCTCTCACTCACCCACTCACTCATCCCTTAACACAATTACACACACACACATCCCTAAACAGACACAGACACGCATACGTCACTTAACACATACACACATCACTTAACACAAGTGCTATCAGCCCTCTTGAATAGTCTTGGTGTGTCCATAAACCAATTATCATCACATGCTAATTATCTCACATTAGGCATAAATAGCTCATTCATGGTAGTCTTAGCTACAGGTTTTGCTACTGTACTCCAGGCTCACACCTGCAGTATTCATGTCCTCCAACTATGTTTACACCCTGTCATCTACTGTTAACCATGGAGATAATCCTGAACCCTGGAGGCTTTTTGGGCTTGTGAGAGAATGAGCACTTTGCTCTAAACACACCCCACGTCTTATCGTCCCCCCCCCCCTTCCCTTCCCCAGTGAACAAGACGCCGAGGAACCTGATCAACACCATCAGCGATGTGATGGACATCCCCGACCACACGTTGCCGTACTACGTCCTCAAGCTGTGTGACTCTGAGGAGTTCCTCCAGAAGTATGTTATACTCACATTCACTTTTAGGGGATTTTGCTGCTGCTTTTATCCGAAACAACTTACAACCCTTCATTCACACATTCACGGCAGAGTCCACCATGCAGGGCGACAGTTTATGTTAGCAGTTAGGGCGAGGTGTCTTGCTCAGGAACACCTCGACACTCTAGCTAGGATGAGCCGGGGATCAAACTAGCAACCTCACGGTTTCCATTCAACCAGCTCTACCTCCTGAGCTGCTGCCGCCCAGGACACACCGCACCTGGCTCAGTTACGGTTCCACGTCGACGCAACGCAAGGACCAAGCGGACGCTGCAACGCAGTCGTGAACCTGTTTTGGTTCTGCGTTGGGTTTTAGTGAGCGGACCAATCGCAGCCCTTGCTGCTGCGTCTCACGGTTAACATTTTTGGGAGGCGTATGGTTCTACATCAGGGCCCGATGTCTCCTGAGCTATTGCCGCCCCTCATACTCATTATCTCATTGGCAAGGTCCCAATCACCTGGTCAACAGCTTTCATGTGGCTGGGAGTCTGTTGTCCGTGTGTGTGTGTATGAATGTCCCTTGTGTGTCTTTGTGATTTAGCGGACCACTTAACCACTGAGTCACCATCAGTGCAGCGATGCAGCTGATAGCTGACCAGCCGATTCATACAACTTCTATGGCCCTCTTCATTATCTAAAGAATCTCTCAATGCTGAGTTTACGACCATGCCATCCTTTATACTTGAGTAACACCCTATTTTCATCATCATTTGATAATTTGACCATTTATTTAGTATTAAGCAGATGTGTTTATCAAAAGGACTTTCATTGAGTGTATTTCATGACAGACCAGGGAGTGGCGGGTCATCAACTTGTTTGGTGGACAACCTTCACATTCAGCTGTTTGCTAATACAAGACTACTAAGTTCCAAACATAAACTCTGTTTCCCCAGAGAAGTGGGCCCATTTTCATTGACGTCTCTACACTGACCCAGGATTAACGTTCTAGACTTATCCAACTCCAACCCATCTATGTCACTCTCCTTGTGGAATCATTGCAGTTTTCCACCAACAGCGTGTCTCACGTTATGAACCAACCTCTACCACAGCGACGAAGCTCTGGGCGACCACGAGAGCATCCAGCGGTACCAGAAGTTCAACCAGGACGTCCCGCTACGCCTGCTCCACATCAGCAGCATGAATCGCAGCCTGGCCCGGGACGTGAGTGTGTTCCTCCCCCATGGGACCCTCCAGGCCTCTGCTTCATAACCACACACAGCAGCAGCACACACACACACACACACACATACACACACAAAGCCCTACTGTTGATCATTCACCCAAGAGGAGGGACTGGGGATGGGCCCGCCTACGTCAAGAGTGTGTGTGTGTGTGTGTGTGTGTGTGTGTTGTGTGTGTGTGTGTGTGTGTGTGTGTGTGTGTGTGTGTGTGTGTGTGTGTGTGTGTGTGTGTGTGTGTGTGTGTGTGTGTTGACCCATCACCTCCAGTGTTTTTTTTATTTTTTTACTGCAGCGATCGGGAAGTCAGATATAGATGCGAGTACGCCTTTGCTGTCCTTTTGAGTCTTTGTTGAGGGATAATGTGATGATAATATTTGGCTTATTATTTGATTGTATTTCATGTATAAAAAGACATGCCAAAGAAAGAAGCATGACTGTGTAGTGAAGTATGTCTGTAGCGCATTTCACATGACAGGCGTCGACTCTTAGTGCGTACTGTAGTGAACTGTGCTGGAGCAATGTGCAGCAGATATTCACCTGACATTCACCTGACAGACATTCATCTGTTCCCTGAAGGAGGAGGATGACAAAGCCCCGTGCCATCTTTGCAAATACCTGGGCCCTGCCCTCGTCTTCTCCATCTCCAGGTACAAACACAGGCCCACAAACGGCTTGCTTTTAGATTTTATCTTGGACGTCGCAGAATGCAGGCCATGCATTCAGACGCTTCTTCTGAGCCTCTCTTCATTGCTCATGGTTCAACTGTCAACAGTAGTCTGTTGTGGTTACAAAACACGATCATGTCAACCTGCCTCCATGGCTGTCTGTGTGTCTGTCTATACCCCTGCCTGTCTGTATGGTTGTTTTTCTAACTGTTTCACTTCTTATCTGTCTGTCTGTCTGTCTCCCTTCCGGTCTGTCTGTCGGTCTGTCTGTCTCTCTATCTGCCGGCCCGCCTACTTCCCTGCCTGTCTGTCTGTCTGCCTGTCTGGCTGTCTGGCTGGCTGTCTGCCTGTCTGCCTGTCTGCCTGCCTTTCTGTCTGTCTGTCTGTCTGTCTGGCTGTCTGTCTGTCTGTCTGTCTGTCTGTCTGTCTGGCTGGCTGTCTGTCTGACTGCCCAGTGTGTCTGTGGTTCCAGGTTGAGTCTGCAGGATATGCTGAACCGATACGCCCGCGAGGTCAGGGAGCTTCTGAAGAGCCAGGTCAGTAGACTTAGAGTATCACCTGAGAAGCCCATAGCTTCTGAAGAGCCAGGCGAGTAGACTTAGAGAATCACCTGAGTAGCCCTAGTGCTCTTAACTCAACTTAAGGTCACACCTGAGTATCCCTCGTCCACTAGACTTAACCTTAACCTTAACTCTAAATACAGGTCACACCTGTGTAATCCCTAGACCACTAGACTTAACCTTAACTCTAACTTAAAGTCCTATCTGTGTATCTCTAGACCACTAGAATTAACCTTAACTCTAACTAAAGGTAACACCTTTGTATCCCTAGTGCACTAGTCTTGACCTTGACTCTAACTAAAGGTAACACCTTTTTATCCCTAGTGCACTAGTCTTAACCTTGACTCTAACTTTAGCATACTCCATTAATTGTCATCAGCACCTTTTTCTTTCTGAGCTGTGAAGTCTTAGCCTTTGTCAGTATTACTTTGTTAAGGAAAAACACTTACGTTTGTATGCTTACCTTGGTACATGTGTCAATAAAGAATTTCTATCAATCAATCAACACTGGTCTGGGTGATGAAACCATCGCGGCCGTCTCTCCCAGCTTTACTAAAGACACAAAGCTATTTGGCCAAATAACTTCCTGGTAACTGATCGGCCAAGGAGCATTTAGCGACAACAAATGTGAACAGCAGCATTATAACACTTTGGTCTTTGTAATAACACATTTTGGAAAGTACTTTATATCTTTTAATTATTTGTTCAAAGATTATATTGACAGTTTAGTGAAACCAGGAGAAAAGGCAGCGATGGTTCTATCACCCAGACTGGTAATGTCCTTTAACGTTAACTTTACAGTGTAATAAGTGCATTTATTGATATCCTTATTGTGTAAAAAGTGTTATGAGCCCTCCTTTACATGGTGTTATCCATGTGTTTGAAGCCGTCATTCCCTGTTTGTAACCAGTGTTATCCCTCATTTACATAGTTTAATACAAGTGTTTAATTTCTTCATTCACAGTATAATAAACGTTATGAGCCCTCCTTTACACAGTGCAATACATGTGTTTAACGTCCTCATCCCCAGTGTAATAAGCTTGTTTAACCAGTGTTATGAGCTCTCCTGTACACAGTGCAATACATGTGTTTAACGTCCTCATCCTCAGTGTAATAAGCTTGTTTAACCAGTGTGATGAGCTCTCCTGTACACAGTGTAATACATGTGTTTAACGTCCTCATCCCCAGTGTATTAAGCTTGTTTAACCAGTGTTATGAGCTCTCCTGTACACAGTGTAATACATGTGTTTAACGTCCTCATCCCCAGTGTAATAAGCGTGTTAGTAACCAGTGATTCCTCCCTCAGCATGGGATGAACGTGAAGGTGATCATGGAGGTGGTGCGGACCGTCAGCAGCCTTCTGTGTGGGGTCACCTCACAGCAACTGGAGGAGGCCATTGGCATGCTGAACCGGATCAAACCCGTCCCCCTGGTACGACGAACGGACTACAGAACAACATGGCGGACTTGGCTTTGCAATTCAGATGTGTTTTTGTGTTGTAGTCCTGATGAATGAGTAGTTTACGCTCCAAATCATCGATTAAGTTTAGATGTCACGTAAACACAGGCAGAAAACTAGGATTTCTCTACAGTCAAACCGGGCTTTACTGATGGTCTTTCTACACGGAGGAACGGGCACTGTCTCGTTCCACTGAGCCAGTTTATCATTTCCATTCTGTTTTTTATTGTTTTTCCAGGCTGGTAAAGATATGCAACATTGTGAGATGGGTGAGTGAAGCATTTTAAATCCAAACACGGGGACATCCAAACCAAAAGAGGGGGAGTAAAAAAATGCATTCTTTTTGTTCCGCTCAAAAATGTGTATGCATAGATTATCTGCACACAGGATGTTTTAGTGTCAGCTACCTTCCTCCACAGTGACTCAAACCCTACCCACACTCAGGCATTTCCTATTAACCTTCCCCTTCATTCAAATAAACTTTCTAAAATGACCTTTCATTTTCGTATTGTTTGTTTTCTAACTTCCAAGATAGTTTTCTATGCCCTTTTTTGATGAATGTGTTAATCCAAAAGTGAATTACAAAAAATCATGACAGTATAATGCTGCTTGTGTTTAGATTAGACGGGTACACAAGAAGATGCAGCATTGAGAGATCCAGAACTATGTCCTCAGTTCCTCCTCTGATCGGCTGTGTGTGTGTGTGTGTGTGTGTGTGTGTGTGTGTGTGTGTGTGTGTGTGTGTGTGTGTGTGTGTGTGTGTGTGTGTGTGTGTGTGTGTGTGTGTGTGTGTGTGTGTGCCAGTGGTGGCCCTGCTGCACCAGGGTCTGCTCCAGCTGCTGAAGGTGGTGTTCGACAGCTTCCAGGCCGACTTCAGGGGCCCGGCTCTTGGCCACGACGCTGTGCCGCGCCGCATCGAGGACAACACGGAGATCCTGCAGCTCAACGCCGCGTCGCTCTACAGACTGCAGCCCAACTGGTTGGACAGGTGGGCACACACACAGGCACATATGTACGCAAGCATGCACGCACACACACACACACACACACACACACACACACACACACACACACACACACACCCACACCCATGCAAAGTCCCAAAACCTGAATGTCACATTGAAACACATTCTCGGTTGAACAATGGTGGTGAAATGTGGATTGTCTCTGTCATCCTTTTAGTTTTGATTACTTTTCCATTTCCTGTGTTCTGACACATGGAGGGAAGAAGCTCTGCGAGGCGGCGGTGTCGGAGAACATCAGCACTGCGCTGTCGCTAGGGAACAAGATCGAGTGCAACCGAAAGTGAGGGCATGATTGTTTACAAAATATCAGCGTGTGTGTGTGTGTGTGTGTGACATGTCTGCCTGCTGCAAGAATCCCTGCCATCCTAAAACTGTCCTTTTGGTTTGTCTCTCCAGTTCCTTGTATCTTAGAAGTATGTGTGTGTGTGTGTGTGTGTGTGTGTGTGTGTGTGTGTGTGTGTGACTGACTGATTGTGTTTGTGTGTGTCTGTCATGTGGGTACTCGTGTGTGTGTGTGTGTGTCTCATGTGTGTATGTGTGTCTGTCGTGTGGGTTCTCGTGTGTGTGTGTGTGTGTGTGTGTGTCTGTCAGGTGGGTACTCATGTGTGTGTGTGTTTGGTCCGTCCCAGGATGGTGTTCCCTGTGCTGGTGAACAAGCTGCCCTTTGAGTCCATGCTGAGCTTCCACCTGATGGGCTGCAAGCAGGGCAAGAGCCAGGAGGTTCTGCGCTGGGCCGTGCTCCCCCTGTTCAGCTGCAGGTAGCCCCCGGCCGCAGCAACCGCTGAACACGTTAACGCATTTTGGTGTTGGGAGCACGCGTACTATTACACATCATTCACACAGCCGTCCCTGTGTCTGAAGGCAGCAGCAAAGTGGAAATTGTGTGTGTGTGTGTGTGTACGTGTGTGTGTGCAGGGCCCTCGTGAGCGGGTCTGTGCTACTGGGCATGTCCACGCTGGTGGAGCCCCCGGGGCCGTCCACCCCCTCCCTGACGGACGGCCTCCAGCAGCCCACCGGGGTCATACTACAGGTCAGCCCCCCCCCCGGTGGACACATCACAAACCTATTCCGCCCCCTGACCCGGCGTGGCTAGTGGTACGGTTAGGTGCGGTACGGTTCGCGTTCCCACCGCCAAAAGTGGGCGGGGTCCCGACTTAGCCGCGATTAGCCGTACCTTTTTGTCAGTACTCCTCCGTTGGGGTGCCCAGCGGCCTGAAAGGGGGCAGAAAAGTTGGACAACGACGCTTTGGTTAAAAGCGCCTGCAAAATGCCCTGAATGGGAATGTGTCTCGTTCTAGCTGGACTTCCCAGATGAGTTTGAGTGGCGGTACCGGAGGCCCGAGGTGGTGCCGGGGGCGGTGCTGTTCAACCAGCCATTTGAGGAGCTGCAGAAGAAGATGGCGGCGCTGTCTAAGAAGCACTGCATCTGCTTGTGAGTAGGAGCAACATTCTTTACTTATATCACAGGTTAGTGATGTGTTGGTGGGTTTGACTGCCGGCCAAAGGGTTCCCGCTTCGAATCCCAATGTGTGCAGTCGGACTGTATAAGACATGATAAGATGCCTTTCCTCCGTGTGCATCCATCGGGATTAAGTGTTAATGACTTGACTTAACGCCAAATAACTAAACGGTAAAACGTCCCTTTCAGACGTGTGTTTAAAATTCTTAAGATCGCTTAATGCTTGCTTACTCCCTCGGTTCTCACACTCTGACCCATACCTCCGTGTGCCCCCTCCAGCCTCACGGAGAACGAGCGGGCCTTCCTGTGGTCCAAGAGGCACTGCGCCATGCCGGGGGTCACCTCCCTCCACCTGCTGCTGGGTGGAGCCCCCTGCTGGAAGCCCGAGGACCTGCCCGAGATCTACGGCGTGGTGGACCACTGGCCCATCTCCACCCCCGAGGAGGCTCTGTTCCTGCTGTCGGACAGGTGGGGCGCCCGGAGCGGTCAGGTGACCCGGGCAGTCAGGTGACCCGGGCGGTCAGGTGACCCGGGCAGTCAGGTGACCCGGGCAGTCAGGTGATCCGGGCATTCAGGTGGTCGTTCTGAAAACCTTGTGCTTCCGGAAGAGTTGTGCCAAATTTCACATTTTTTTATAAAAAAGAAGATTGTTTGGTACGATTCTACTTAATTCTGACATTTGGCGAGAGAACATATCAGTGTAATTCAATTCGATTAATGTTTTGGAAAATCAATCGTTGTGCCCTGATGTGATTGGTCAACAATCACAGAGGCCTATGGACAGTGTGGTAGATGTCATGGAAACAAGTAAACGTTCCGATACAAAGCACGTTGTCTCAGCAATTAAGGTGAAACATTGACATTTATGGTTGCAACACTAATTAAACACTATACCCTCGTCAAAGATTATGAACCTACGGGAAATGGTTTGGCTGTGATTAACGATGGAATCAGTTCATGAATCATTAATGAACTGATGTATTCAACAAAACAATAAGACCAAGATTAAAATGCTGCAGACATTACAAAACACAATTCCACCAGCAAGTCTTTGTGCTTTAGATTGATCTTATTGTTATTATTTAATTGGAATATGTGGACTTGTACTGAATGCTCTCCCCTTTTTCTGAACCTAGAACTGTTGTACATTTGAGTCACCCCCACACACCTCTCGTACGCACTTATTGTATGTATGTACGTCCTGCCACTTAGAAATAGTACTTAACATCTTGTAGCACCTTATCCTAGCTATCTTTGATGTGCACGGGGAATGGGTTAACCTAGTGATTGTTAGTTCTTGGCACTTAGTTCTATGAACATCCTTACTGTACCAACAGCAATATATTGTTTCTTTTTCTTCTCACAAACATACTTATTGTTTGTCGCTTTGGATAAAAGCGTCTGCTCAAAGACCTTAATGTAAATGAATCCGAATATTTTTAGTATTAGTCGATGAATTCCTGTCCCGACTCCCGGTCCAGTTTTCAGGACCCCACGGTGAGACGGTCTGCAGTGCAGCTGTTTGAGCAGCTTTCCCACGGACAGCTGGAGGTATTTCTGCCACAGCTGGTACAGGTAGGAACAACCCCATCTCCTTCCCAGGGCAATGTCACCCAAAAGATTAGCGTAGAGTAGAGATCTTATTTTCCAGTATAAAACAGTCGAAAGAGGACTTTATTCAGCAGTTGTAATCATTAATTGTCTTAACTTATTATACAGCAGTTAAGCAAGGCAAGGCAACTTTATTTATATAGCACTTTTCATACACGAGGCAGACTCAAAGTGCTTCACATAGAAGTTCCCACTTATTTCATTGGACAAGAGGCCTTCCATGAGTGTTGATATAGAGTAGAACAGCACTGGGACTTTTAACTAGGCATGTATCAATCCATTGTACAGGTGTTTCTCATAACAGTTGATTATCTCATAACAGACTATTAGATTGTAGGCTGTCAAAAGCGTCTGTCAACAGACTCTTATTTAACTGTCAATAAACGGACACGTTCAGATATATGACCACGATACAGAGCATCTGGCCTGCAGCAACGTATGGACCTACACAAGGTAGAGAGCCAGTGTGCAGGAAAATGTTTGTGTTGCTTGGTAACAGTACAGTACCAGTCCAGCTGCGGAACTAATTAATTAACACATTATAACCAGATGTTGTTTATTAACTCCTCGAGGTCAGCCAGACTGACGATAATCAAGGCTGTGATTATCGTTGGTCTTTCATTCGTTCGTAGGTCGAAGCGAAAGGCAGAGTGCCGCAGATTCACAGCTGATATTAAGTAGAACAACTCCCTCTGGTGTGATGTTGCTTAATTTTACATTTCTTATTTAAATGATCCTTTTACATCTTTAAAATGTGATTCCTGCCGAAATCAAGCTCTCTGAACAGCCTGTATGTGTCTTGATGATATTTAATGTGGTGCTGTAGAGATCCGCTCGCCTAGCCTTGAGTGATGACGGCGGTGTGTGGTGTCTCTCCCCTGTCAGGCCCTGAAGTATGAGTGGGAGCTGGACGGCGCCCTGGTGATGCTGCTGCTGGACAGGTCTCTGAGGAGCATCAAGATCGCCCAACAACTGTACTGGTGAGCAAGGCCATGCTGCAACCATCATTACAACAGTAAAGTTACCGTCCTCTGATACCCAAATACAACACAGTTTTAGGGTGATGAAGTAGGCTGGCTTTACTGTTTGGATATGGATGGATGGATGAGTACTTTATTCATCTTAAAGGGGAAATCTGGTCCAATATTAATATAAAAAGACGTGATAATAAAAGTAAGAATACAGTCTCGGCAGAATCAATCAAGAAGTAAACCAAAAAAACAAAAAACATTTGTGTTTACCGCATTAATTGCGACTGGCCTTAGAGCTTACTGCACACCGTTTTGTTCCCCAAAAGTCTTCACCATAGTCTGTCTCGTCTTTGTGTGTGTCTGTCGTGGTGGTGGGTCTGTCTGTCCTGGTCGTGTATTTGTCTGTCCTGGTGGTGGGTCTGTCTGTTCTGATCGTGTGTGTATGTCTGTCCTGGTCGTGTGTGTGTCTGTCCTGGTGGTGGGTCTGTCTGTCCTGGTGGTGGGTCTGTCTGTCCTGGTCGTGTGTGTCTGCCCTGGTGGTGGCGGCGGCAGGCTGCTGGTGGATGCCATGCTGGACGGGCCCTACCAGGCCTGGCTGGGGAAGGTGCTGGCCGCCCTGAAGCACTGCCTGGGCCGCGCCCTGAGGAAGGAGCTGGAGCAGCAGGCCCAGCTGGTGGTGCTGCTGACGGAGGCCGCTGAGAAGGTCCGCCTGGCCGACAAGACCAAGCGCAAGGTACGGCGCCCGGCTTCTCAGTCACCGCCTTCACCACCGTCGGCACCGCATCTGATTGTTTGAGTGTCCGACGGTTTGTTTGAGGGTCCAACGGTTTGTTTGAGGGTCTGACTGTTTGTTTGAGGGTCTGACTGTTTGTTTGAGGGTCTGACTGTTTGTTATAGGGTCTGACTGTTTGTTATAGGGTCTGACTGTTTGTTAGAGGGTCTGACTGTTTGTTTGAGGGTCTGACTGTTTGTTTGAGCGTCTGACTGTTTGAGTGTCTGACTGTTTGTTTGAGGGTCTGACTGTTTGTTTGAGCGTCTGACTGTTTGAGTGTCTGACTGTTTGTTTGAGGGTCTGACTGTTTGTTTGAGTGTCTGACTCTTTGCCCCGCAGGAAGTGCTGGAGAGGGAGCGGTGGAAGGTCAACGACTTCTTCATCGACGGGAAGACGTGCCGCCTGCCGCTGGATGCGGCGGTCGAGGTGAAGGGGGTGGACGTGGAGGTAAGGAGAGACCTGCTCAGGACCATATATGGGCTCGTACATCAGGATGCATCATGGGATTTATTTGTTGGCGATTCTCCGCCATTTTGAGAGTATTCAAGAGAGCCGTAGGACTCTTGAGAAGAAGTCATCTCCAAATTATGACAACATTTATATTTTTGGCATTTAGCAGTCGCTTTTATCCAAAAAGATTTTCAAGACGTTCAAACCAACAGAATAACGGAAATCCCAATGGTCCTCTGCTCCCAAAATGGAGGCGATGCGATATGACATTGTGTCGCACAAACCCTATTCTGACCCTGGAGGAGAGTGTGATGCTCTGTGCTCTGTGTCTCCTCCAGGCCTGCAAGTTCTACAACTCAAACGCAGCGCCACTCGACATCTCGTTCATCAGCACAGACACCCTGGCCAGGAAGACCAGGGTCATCTGCAAGGTGGATATTAGTACCTTGTATCTTGACGTTAGGGAGCCGGGTTCAACCACCCAAGGGCCTCTGTAGCTGATAAGGAGACCATGTGACTGTGAACGATAACGACGATCATAATCAAATGATGGCATGAACTGATCATGATAATGCACTATCGCATGCTATCTTATCAAATAAAGAAAGTGTGTGTGTGTGTGTGTGTGTGTGTGTGTGTGTGTGTGTGTGTGTGTGTGATTACATTTATTGAGGTGACGCTTTTGTCCAAAGCTACAATACGTGCATTCAACAATGAAGATGTAACCCAAAAGCTGCAGTGGCTTTAGCGTGTGCATTAAGTTACCAGTGTGCCCCAGTGACCCAGCGGTTGTGTTCCTCCAGACCGGAGACAGCCTGCGGCAGGACGCGCTCATCATGCAGATCGTGCGCGTGATGGACAGGCTGTGGCTGGAGGAGGGGCTGGACATGCGCATGGTCACCTACAGATGTCTGTCCACCGGGAAAGACCAAGGTCAGCAGAATCTTTAATCCGTCTGTTTGCATGATAACCCCCTTATTCATAGGCCTGCTATAGGGACAGATGTCCTCATGTAAGTGTCTTTACCATGTTTACCATTGCATTAAGCTGTCACTTTCAGTCAGGCTTTTAGAAGTCACTTCTTGTCCGTCGTCTCTTTCTTTGAATTCATATTTGTACGTTAAAGGTCCAATATTAGACCACCAGGTGTGATTAGGAAATCTGCCTCTTCTGACATCACAAATGGACATGTTCACCTAGATGTATGATGGACACGACCACTTGTGATGTCAGAAAAGGCCGATATCTGAAACGGCTTGTAACGACTAATCACACTCACAAGTGGTGGTATAATATGGGACCTTTAATAAGGAGCAGGTGAGGTTTAGGGCATCGAGCTCAAACCCAGGACTTAAGGATTGGGATCGGAACACCCTATCGACTCTCCTGTGGTGTTCAGGTCTGGTGGAGGTGGTGAAGGACGCTGTCACCCTGGCCAAGATCCAGCAGGAGTGGGGGCGTGGGGGGGCTCTCCGACATGACACCCTGGAGAAGTGGTTCCACATGAGGAACAAGACCAAGGACAGCTACGATGAGGTCAGACCCTAGCCCCACCATGGCTTTAATTGTGAGCAGTGATTGCTTAAGATGGGTGCTATGGGCATTATACGCCTAGCGGCCATTTTGGTTCTGATAGCTATCTGAGTGAAGGGGAACTGAACAGACCTGGCAGCCATCTTGGTTCTAAGCAAGCTGGGTGAAGGAACTGAATGGACCTAGCAGCCATGCTGGTTCTATCTTGGTTCTGAACGCTAGGCAGGGCTTGGGGGATCTGAATGTGGTATTCCTCAGATAGCATTTAGATCCAAGTTGCCTCTTAGATTATCATAAATCCATGCCGAGCGGCCGACTCGGCCAGCCAGACCTTGACGCTCATTCAACGTGTTGCGGTCGTCTCGGTGCCCGCAGGCCGTCCTCAACTTCCTGTACTCGTGCGCGGGCTGGTGTGTGGTCACCTTCATCCTGGGCGTCTGCGACCGGCACAACGACAACATCATGCTGAAGCACAGCGGGCACATGTTCCACATCGACTTCGGCAAGATCATGGGCAACGCGCAGAAGTTCGCCAACATCAAAAGGTATGTTTCAGGTCATAATAATTAATAATTCATTAAAATAATTCATTTAAAATTATAATGAAATATATATCAAATGAAATATACTTCAAATCAAAGTTGTGCAAACATATGGAAATGGATCAAAAGACTTCAAATAAGCTCCATCTTTGGCTTAATATTTCTTCTATTTAGTCATCTAAGCAGATGGTTTAAAGCGATATACAGTGAATTCTGAATTCCTGCCTCCATCAGGTTGCTGGTAGGTGTTTGGGCATCGTGCTCTAGGACATAAAAAAACTGCAGACACTGGGAATCAAACCCAATACTTATTGGCTAGGGGGGTCCAATCCCCCCCTATCCTCTGAGCTGAGCGGTGTTGTGGAGCTATAGAATACAGCAGTGTTCTGATGCTCATCTAGTTGCTGTTCAGCATAACAAGCTCAACTGACTTAACGTGTGTGTGCGTGTGTGTGTGTGCGTGCGTGCGTGCGTGTGTGTAGGGACCGCGTGCCTTTCATCTTCAGCTCGGAGATGCAGCACTTCATCACCGGGGGGGGCCGGGACCCGCAGGGTCTCCATCGCTTCGTGGAGCTCTGCTGCGACGCCTACAACGTGATCCGCAGACGCTCTGCCCTGGTTCTCAGCCTGCTGGAGCTGGTACGCCCACCGCTATCGTTAACCTCAGCTGCACCTATATCCTCTATATCTATAGCCCTCACCTCAGCCCCCCTCTATATCCCCTATATCTATAGCACTCACCTCAGCTGCACCTATATCCCCTATATCTATAGCACTCACCTCAGCTGCACCTATATCCTCTATATCTATAGCCCTCACCTCAGCCACCCTCTATATCCCCTATATCTATAGCACTCACCTCAGCTGCACCTATATCCTCTATATCTATAGCACTAACCTCAGCTACTTCTATATCCTCTATATCTATAGCCCTCACCTCAGCTACACCGATATCCTCTATATCTATAGCACTCACCTCAGCTACATCTATATCCTCTATATCTATAGCACTCACCTCAACTACACCGATATCCTCTATATCTACATGACTAACCTCACCTACCCTCTATATCCCCTTTATCTATAGCTGCCCTAACCTCAGCTACCGCTATATCCCTTATATCTATAGATACACTGACCCCCCCCCCCCCACCTGCACCATCGTCCGCTATCCTCTAAACCATCTCCTATAATTACACTAATGTCAGCTAAACAGCGATATCCCCATTATTTATAGCTAAACTAATGCTGTGTGTGTGTGTGCGTGTGTGTGCGTGTGTGTAGATGCTGGGCGCCGGGCTGCCAGAGATGAGGGCCATCGCTGACCTGCAATACGTTCACAACAACCTGAGGACTCAGGACTCAGACCTGGAGGCAACCTCCTTCTTCACCAAGTGAGTCAGCAGCAGACACAGGGTCGGACCGCACAACCTCTCCCATTGGAGGCCCGAAACACTACTAGTCCTTCCTCAATACCTGCATCATGGAGGTTAGACATGAACCTACCTTAACACGCCTAATCTGGGATCCAGAAGTCCTACAAGATGACAGCAGAACTTCTGACACTGTAGTCCTACTTTGTTACAGCAGAACTTCTGATCCAGATGTTCTACTATGTTATATGTAACCCCCGGGAGAGACTGCTCAGAGCACGGGCCGTAAACTAAAAACCAAAAGGGTGGAGTTACCATACCAAGGGAAACCTATACAAACGAGTGGATAAAGCTTTTAGAAGGGACTTGACCAAGTGTAATTCTACATATCCCTCCTTCAGTACCTTGATTGGTCAGAAAAGTCTTCATTCAGATTCTAGACAAATATTCTAAAGTCAGGTATCTCAGACTGCAGCACCCCAGCCATGTGTCTATCCCCCCAGGAAGATCAAGAAGAGCATGGACTGCTTCACGGTAAAGCTGAACTACCTGAGCCACATCCTGGCCCAGGGCAAGAAGGAAGGGGCCGCGGCCCCCCCTTACAGCCCGGGCCCCAGCAGCATCAGCAGCAACAGCAGCTCCAACATCCAGGAGGTCCTCATCGACAGCTACAGCACCAATGGCAAGACTGTGGTGAGTCCTGCTTCTCCGATCCCCATCGGTCCAATAGATTGCAGATTGTAGTTAATACATATTAATAAATAAATTACATTTTATTTTTGTTTTCCTGCACATGATTAGATGCTCGGTATACAATGGGCTTTGTGCTAATGTTTGTTATCTATTTATCCCGAGACACATTTAGGAAGAGTGTAACAGTGATGTCGACCAAATTAAGTAATTTTTAGCTGATGTGTGCGTGTACGTGTGCGTGCGTGCGTCTCGGCTGGTGGTTCATCTTAATGAGGCTCTATACAGTACAGTGAGCCGTGTGGTTGTCTGAACCCTTGCCCTCACACCAGCGTGTTGTGCCACGAGCGGGCTACCGCTGTGTGCACTTCTGTACCACGAGTCTTTGATCAGATGTGTGTTATCGGTGGTCAGGCTGAAGCGGCTGGCTGCGCGGGCTGGAACACGTGTCTCTTGAGAAGACAGGATTGGCTGCAGCTACAAGGCTTCTCTACAATGCATTGTTGAACAGGCTGGGGAAATGATCGCTGTTTCCAATTAAACAGGAAAAAGATACAGACATAGGAATACAAAGTATTCTCAAAGGATCTCCTGAGCTCAGGGCATAAGGCGGGAGGGAAATGAGGGGTTGTGTTGCATACACTAATGTATGGACGCGATTGTGCGGCGCAATTTGTCTGTAACTGCACTTGTTTTTTGCTATGAAGATTATACCTGCACTATAATTGTATTCTTTTTTTATTCATGCTGAAGCCTTTACCAAAACAGATTTCCGCAGGGACAAACAAAGCAATCTTTAATCTCCTCTTTAGTTTGCTGCTTACACAGAGTAGAAAACCTTGCTACTCTACATTTACAAGTGTCTGATATTTCCGTTTAAGATGGCGGAACCAATCGATTTTTCTATTCCTTTGCTTTCATGGGCAGACCTTTGAGGTGAAGGTGACCATCGACGATGGTTATCTGAACATCAAGAAGACCTTTGGGCAGTTTGAGCTGATTCACAAGCAGCTGCAGAAACACTTTATTGCGTCTACTCTACCGCAGTGAGATGATGACTCATTCAGTCACAAATACACACGTACTCACTCACAAATACACACTCACTCACTCACGAATACACACTCAAATCACTCACGAATACACACTCACTTAATCATGAATACAAACTAACTCACTCACGAATACACACTCAAATCACTCACGAATACTCACTCACTCACGAATACACACTCAAATCACTCACGAATACTCACTCACTCACGAATACACACTCAAATCACTCACGAATACTCACTCACTCACGAATACACACTCAAATCACTCACAAATACTCACTCATGCACACGCACGCAAGCATGCACGCACGCACACACGCACGTGCACACAGGCAGTTCCCACCATTCTCCCTTTCTATGATTTTTGTTTTGTAACCTGAGGCATTTTTTCCGTCTCTCTCAGGTTCCCCTGCTGGTACAGAATGTCCTTCAACCCGGGCAGGAAGATGAGCCTGCTCAATAAGTACTTCAAGGAGCTGTTGAACGGGCCGGGCAAAGGGGTAAAGTCTTCCCGTTATAGGGTCACACACCGATCACATGCTGAACAACTAGTCACCCAGCGCTGTCTGTCCCTGCTCCCCACAGAATGAGTTTGTCTGCAGCTTGTTACTAGACGGGCCCAAGACAAGTGAAGAAACTCCAATCAATGGTAATGGTAACCTTTGCGTAAAACCAAATCGAATCAGGAACCAAAGCCGTCCTTTTCTTCAAAAATGAAAATAGATAAATAAAATTGTGATTATTTTGTGCCCTTCCTCTTGGCTACAGGTTTGGTAGTAGGGTGTGGGGTAGGTTGGGGGTGTGTGTGGTAGGGTGTGTGTGTGTGTGTGAGGGGTTGCGTGGTATGGAGAGTGGGGTATGGTATGGGATGTGTGGGGTATGGGATGTGTGTTGGCTCATATCTAAATTAGAATTTAGATATGAGTCCTAAATACATTGAAATGTCCTGTTTTGTAGAAGGAAGTCCTCAGATCCAGCTCTACATCACGTATGCTGAGAACAAGCTCTCGGTCATGGTGAAGCACCTGAAAAATATTGTAAGTATGTGCTGCTTCTCCCATAATGCAATGCAGTAATATTAAGGGGGTAGTTGAAATATTTCACATTGTTTGTGTGAATGTATCTTATTGGCCAAATTCATGCATATATTCATTCCATTTTGTTATTCAGTATAAATCATTTATACTATTTCGACTTCTATCTCTGGGTAAACTGGTCTTTATCAATAAAATGTATTATAATAAAAATAAATGTTGTCATTAGATTCATTATTAAATGATACTTCCACTGCCTTTCCATTTGTAGTGTGTTTCTATGATTGCTACTCCACGAGTGGTCTCTGCGCTCACATCAGCTCATCATTAAGTCTATATTTTGCGACATCATATTCTTGTTATCGGACCAGCGGATGGCCAACGGCTCCAGCCCAGACCCCTACGTGGTGCTGCATCTGAACCAGGTCCTGCAAAAGCCCCTGAAGAGGAAAACCAAGGTGGTCCGCAGCAACATCAACCCCACCTTCAACGAACTGGTAACCGAACACCCAATGAACATGTGTACCTCGTTCTGCCACAGCAGGGTGAGGCAGGGGAGGAGGGCATGATAGGACTTAGTTTTATCGACCTTTGCCTCCTGGCGTAGTTAACACTTTCCCGTTCGTAAAGTTCTTCCATGGGACGTTTCACCCCCGCTCACAGCGATGTGGGTGTAGCAACAGTTATGGCCCGTATCTGAGTTACAATAAGTGGACTCTGACCCGCAGTACGTTCCCAGGCGGTGTAAATCCACATCCCATAATACCTTCCCACCCTAAAAACCTTTATGATTGCCGTATATAGACACCCATCAGTGGCCAAACCAGCTTGTTTGAGTAGCCTTTGGTCGTAGGCTGGTCAGAGAAGTAAAATGAAAAAGTGTACGAACAGTGTGAATTTGATTGTGGTGACTTTAACATTATGTTACGTATGATAAAAATATATATTTTATCCACAGCTAGAATACCGTGATGTCACGGTGAATGAACACACAGTGCTGGATGTGAAGGTGAAGAGCAAGAATAAACTGGTGGCAGCCACCAGCATTCAGCTGGGGGATCCGTATCTGGACCAGGAGAAGTGGCTGCTGCTCTGCAACTGTTAGTTCACCACTAGCGCCGCTAGCTGTAGTGACGGGATGCGGCCACAAGAGGGCGCAGCAATATTACAATTCTCGGAATGTCGGAAAGGCAACACATGGGATTCCCATGGAAACTCCTGACGGAGTTGGAGAACAGAACAACCGCACTGAAGAATGGAACTGTGGAGTTAGGAGGCTCATTCGCTGGCAAACCCCGCACGCTCCTAGCACACTGGTTCTATGATGTTACGAATGCTGTTGGGAAGCAAGAAAAAAAGCAGCAAAAAGAGACGGACCACTGTGATTGTATTTATCCTGGACCTGCTGACCCGTTTTAGTTGTATTTTCTCCTTTTTCTGTTTCACCTTTTTATTTTTTAAAGGGCACTCCTTAATCTGACTGCGATGCAAGATGAACTTGGGGGACGGAAATTAATGAAATATTCACGAAATAATTCTGCACTGAAATTACTGTTTGTTTGCGTGTGTATGTGTGTGTGCATGCGTGAGCGTTCCCTACATTCCCCTGGGGTGATCAGGAGCGTGGGTAGTCTACGCTTTGGCCTTTTGAGTGTTGTATAATGAAGTAGCACGTGGGTTGTGATGCTCTCTGGGCGTCGCGGGCTTCTCACTGTCTAGACAGGGTAGCAGCACCTGTCTTCGCTCAGCACACTGCCTTCATGAGCTCCGTGTCTGGTGGGTGTCCAAGGGGTTGGCTGCACACTGACCCTCACCTTCACCCCGCCTGTCTCCCCTCAATACAATCCACACTTCATCTACAGAGGTGCCCACACACACGCACCTACTTACTGACGCAAACTGTCAGTGCCGTGCGTATCAGACATGATGATGATGATGATGATGATGATGGATGTGGATAGACATGGACTGCACTGGATTCACTCCGTCCTCACCATCATCATAATGTACTCTCTATAGACCTCTGCCATTCATTTTAATCTCACATCCAAGTCGGATGGCAGGCGAGCGCCCATCCGGATGAAAGGTGCGTTTGCCTTTTTTTTGCTTCGTATTTGTTTAAACCAATCACGTCGCCGGAGGCGGGACTCTGCGAGCGCTTGATTGCCGAACCATTCATGTTTAAACAGACACCACACACTAACAAGTGTCTGCAAAGGTTACTGATCAACACCGTGCAGACTGACCACTGTAAAAAATACACGGTCTGGTTATGAAAGCGTAGTCCACTTGTGCGGATGAGTTTTCTTCGGTCTAGACTTCTGGTTCCCGGCCCCAGTAGGTTCTGCTCCAACATTGTAGTATCGCTGGATCCGAGGTTTACTATTCATATGACTTTCCGTTTACTTTTGCACTGGAGACCTTGCTCCTCACTGCAGCCGTGTTGCATCCGCCTCACAGCCTACTACAGTGTTTTGATGTGGTGCTCATACATTGTTAATCCCGACCGCGGGGGGACTCCCTTCGTCTTATTGTCCCAGCATTAATAATGTATTCACACGTGGTTTTTGCACATGCGATTGCCGTCTTCAGAGAGCCATCACACGAGTCCCCCCCCACCCCCCCTCTGATACTGCCTCCTTATAAATGATTCATGTCCTGCTCCCGCCTGCTATTCTGCCATCGAATCATGACCACGGCCCGTTAGTGGTGAGCACACAGAGACCTTGTATAGATTAGTGTTCCTCTGAAACCGTAAGGATCTATTTTACTGATGTTTGTTTTTTTTTGAAGAATTAATCTCTGCTGCACCGGCAGAGTCAGAGACTATGTGGCACATTTATCCTCTGAAAATTAAAGGGGGTATTTATATCTCTGGGGAAGGAAGAAGTCATTTTGTCTTTAATTCTACTGTTTGCGGGGCCACCAGCTGTAGCCGTGGTGAGGTGTTGCCGCTGCTGACGGGAGCTGTTTTTAGGAGCACCACACAAAGACGAAGAGGGAGGCTGGGTCCATGCTGAAGCCCTCCCTGGACAGCAGAGGCAGCCAGCGGTACCCTGCAGGCTCGGTGGGAGGCCAGGGTTGGTTTTGAGTTAAACAACAGCAGTACGTAGGCCAACAACTCAGGTACACTTCGATGGTGCAAAGCATATAGGGAAATACATGAGTAGGCTTATTTAGTTGTACATGTATCTGCATCTCTCTCTCTCTCTCTCTCTCTCTCTCTCTCTCTATTTGAAATGAATATTGGCATGCATGTTGTTTTTCCAACCTTTTTCATGTGTACACACAAAAACACATTTGGCCCGACAACAGAAACCACAGAGGCAATATTGCATTTCGCTGAATATACCGGCGTAGGGAAATACAACACGGGTCACAGAGTGACACCTCAGCCCCGTGTCCTCTGGCCCTCCCTGGGCGCGCTGAACCCCCCCTCACCTCTCTTCATGCTGCTGAAGGCCAGGCTGTACTGGCCCACCAGCTCGCTGGACAGCAGGCCTGTCTGGTCGCGCAGCGAGAAGCGGAGCAGGCTCAGCTCGGGGTCGCTGACGCTGAAGTTCATGGAGGCGTCCCAGCAAGGACTCAGAGCTGCGGAGACAAAGGAGTGGAGAGAGAACTGGTAATGTTGTTTTTATTTTTCGTGAGTAGAAGTAGTAGTGGTCGTACTTTAAAAATGTATAGGATGTTTGGGACATATCATGCACGGCGATGCGTCACTAATGCGTCAGTGTACAACAGAACTAAATCTTGTGAAAAAGTTGGTAGTAATCATTGTTATTTATTTCATGAGTAGCAGTGGCAGTAGTGGTCATACTATAAAAAAAAAAAGTAAATACTAATCATTCATGTTATTGTAATTAGCAGTAGGCCAATCAGTGGCCGTGGTTTAATTATAAACAGTAGCAGTTGTAGATGGATGGGTGTTGTCAGCGTTGTACCCATAACCCTAACTCTAACAACTACGGATGCTTGGTGATTCAAAACACCACTGATGCATCAGTGTACCACAGCACAGAACCGTGTGTGTGGCGAGTTTTGGATCAAATGGACCGGTCACGGCTACACTTCATGGCCCACTGCTCCTAAAGGGCAATCCTGTTTTACAATTTAAAGGCTCTTATCAGCACAACTCACCCCGAGTGGCCTGACGGCAGTCAACAGGAAATTAATTCCAAAGGAGGAAACCGAAAGAAATCACTGATGCAAATGAAAGAAAATCCAAAGCCAATTTTATCCCTCCTAAACTGGACTGCTTTACACAATAGTATTTTGAGGGTCCTCATCCTAACTATGGCAGCAAAAGACTTGTTGAGAACACACTCTGTATTCAAAGGGTGCCCTCGATCATCAATCCAAAGCAATCAATCCCACCACAGTCTGGGCTATCGTGGACACTTGTCAAAACACCGGGCATTTGGCTTCCCACCACAGACTCATGCGGACCATTAGCGCGTTGGCCTGACTAAGGCATCGACTCTGGCCTGAAGTACAGAGAGTCACAACATATCGGTTAAGTGGTTCCTCATAAGGCCTCAATGTCAAGTGTGGCACAAATTCCTGCTGATTGACGGACCACACGCTCTCTCATTGAAACCCCCCGAAAGCCACTTGGAGCGAAGTGACCCATTGATTGGGCTTGAGGCTTGAGGCTGAGATGGGGTGGAGTGGAGGGGATATAGCTCAGCGCAGCCCCCCGACGCTCAGGCCGGGCCAGGCCCTCCACGTTTAACTCTGGCTCTCTAGGTCGCCCACATGATTCCTAGTAGTAGTAGTAGTAGTAGTAGTAGAGTAGTATTATGTGCATTCTTTCACACACACTCTGATAATGGTGTGCTGTGTTAACACGGATTGTTTTGTGTTGCAGTGTGTGTGTTGTGTCATAGTGAAGGTATTGTGTGACAGTGATTTGTTTGTTTTAGAATGATCGTTTTGTGTGACAGCGTTGGTTTTTCCGCTATGTCGATCCATTTGGTGGCCGTTTGATCTTTATGTTATGCACTGACTGATTTGTGTCACCGTATTTGTGGTCTATAACAGAGTATCATCGTACCTTCTGCAGCCTGTACATCACCTTGTGCTCCTATTGAAATACGGCAGTACTTACAGTTCTTCACCGTGTCCGTGTTCTTTCTGCACGCTGACTGCACACCATGGACCTCCACTCTGACAAAAGAGTCCAAAGTCTTCCCACTCCTGGGAACGGGCAGGTGGGAGCCACTGATGACCTGCAGGAGGACAGACAGAAGGGTCAACCGATGTGCGATACAGGGAGGAGAGACGCGTTGAAGAGGGGGAAGATGAGCACCCAAAGTCAGGGCCGTTAAAGGACGAGCAGCAAGAGGAGAGGGATGGAGAGAGAGGATAAAAAGAGGGGAGGAGAGGAGTAGAAAGGAAGAGAGAAAGAGGAGAGGGTAGGTGGAGAGAAGAGGAAAGAGGAGACAATGGGAGAGGGAAGAAAGGACAAGAGAGGAGTAGAGAAAAGCGAGGAGGAGACAGAAGTAGAGGGAGAATAGACAAGTGCAGTCAGTGGAGAGGAGAGGAGAGGAAAACAGAAAATAAGAGACCAGAGGAGGGTGATGACACAGGTCTACTGAAAGACTTATCTGCAGTCCTATCACACTGCGCTCTGATCAAAGGGAAATCTGTCTGCACTTATCCGGACATGCCCTGCTTGCTACCATGTGCTGCTTTAGTGTCCAGTGCGCAGTTACACTACACCATTTCACTCCTGCCGGCGTAGAACTACAGTTTAGAACTCAGTGTACTGTAGAACTCAGTGTCATGATACGTTGCTTTGGGGTTCTGTGTTAATGAATTTCTCTCATTTGTTTCCTTTGTCTCATGTTGATGCCTTATTATGAAAATAAGTGTTCTTTTGTCACCGTTGTAGACTACTTAGGAAAAATTGTACAGCAGTAGTGGTGACCTAGATAAAGTTTTTCCCTTAAGTATTTGGAGTCCCGGGTGGCGTGATTGGAAAACGTAGATAATGGTTGCGTATCTGCGGGGACAGGTGGGGTCTATAACGTCTGAGTTTCAGAGTCTATCGCATTCTGGAAAATGAGCTGGAAACCATCCAAACCCTTTAGCGAGGGGGGGGGGGGGGGGACATCAACACAATATCAGCCTTTACTACACAGCCACTTGTTGGGAATCCCGCGTCTATCATTGTTTGCCTAGCTCTCGCTGTGTGTTGGTGCTGCTTTGTGAATGACAAACTGGATGATGCAGCTGTTAAGTTGGCTAATTGGACCCTGGATACACAGCATTGTCTCTATTATCTGCCCACTAATTCTCATCATACCCCTCGTCTCCCTGGGCCAGCCCCATGCAATGCCTTTGTCATACGAAGTCCCTTCAGTGTTGTACACACATAAGAGACCTGGGCAAACAGCCCTCTAATTGGCTAGATAACAGTCATTGTGGTGGATTGGTTTCATAAGGTTCCACCCTGCGCTGCGATACACACACACATGGGTGGTGATCCATGACGAACGGCCAAGTTTTGCGTGTGCCAGCCCAGTTTTAAGTATTCTGACGCACTCGTAAATCCCCGTGATTCTCCTTTGGACAGCAAGCTTTTACAACATTTGAGGTCATCTCCATAAACGTCGATCAACCCTCTGAACATACTGCTGTATCATCACCCGTCGCTTTCCCCCCTTTTCCCCTCGCTTCTCCAACCTGTTCCTCCTGAGGAGTGTCTTCCCATGAGTCTCAGCAGCGCCAGGGCGATGCAGCACTTTCAGCAGACCAGTACGTTAGTGGCTAATGGAGCCCGCCTACTGAGGGCTGAGAGTCTGTGCTTAGGCATGTGTGTGATACATCGCACACTCTGCGTGCACGCTACAGCTACACAACTTGGTCCTAAGGTGCGGCACGTCTGTCCACAGCTAGCGTCTGTCCACCACAGCGAACCCATGCAGCAAATTGGATTCCTTTAAGTCTGACAGCGAACCCCAGCGGGGGGGGCGGATTAGTGTTGAGTGACGTGGCCTGGAGGGGCCCCCGTACCTTCAGTAGTAGCTGTGTGGGTCTGGGGCCCTGCAGGGAGGAGGAGGAGTTCCCCTGCCCTGACCGCCGCAGCGCCGCAGGCTTCAGGACGTAACCGCAGCGACCGTTGTCCTGGAAACGACCCCCGTTCAGGTCCATGGGCAGACCCAGGGACTGGAAGTTGAGCGCCACTGGGAGGGGGAAAAAAACAACAACACAACAACAACAAAGACACACAATAGTGAAGACGGTGACACACACACGCGCGACAGGTAGGATAGGTGCAGCGCCACACTGCGCCAACTGACGACGTCGGTTTGAATAAATAAAACGGTGTTTTGGTTGCACCCTGTGGTCACCCTTTTCTGTTCCGGCATCTGTTTGTTGAGTAGAAGGGAACTGCAAAATTCAGAGCCTCCCACGAATAACTTGGGGGAGGACTCCAACTCACTGTGGTTCGTTCGCGCTGATTCACATGAACACAGTGGCGTAATGAAAGTGTCTTCATTACAGGACGGATCATTTCACACAGATTATGTGTGTGCGTCTGTGGGGGTGCGCCGCGATAACCAACAATAAAGCGAGATGAGACACAGTGGAGGCGAGCAGCAGATGTGACCACGTCAATATATTTCATTTGTGTTCTTTGTCAGCGTGGATCTGGCACCAGCACTTCTGGGAACCGGAAAAGAAACAGAGATTGATCCAGCTTTGTGCAAAATAACACCTGCCACTTCTCTGCCTCCCCCACCCCTCCCCCACCTCACACGCCCTGTGGGGGGAGGACGGGGGAGGGGGGGGCGTACTGAGCCGTGGCGGCAGAGTTGAGCTACTACCCAGTCTCCCTGGAGACTTAAAGAAGTGTTGACCTCCATTTTTCTCGCTGGCTTGATGGAAACACGGCAAGAATCAAAGCTGGCCGGTCGGCTTCTCCGGGGGGAAATCAGCGAGTATTAAAATCGTGGGTCCCACTGCCTGAGAGATTAATTGAGTGAAAGCGCTTTGCAGCAAGACAGGTGGACCGACGGGAAGACTGGTATAGACCAGATTGGATGAATTGAGTCAGTCTGGAGGAGGCTTACACCATCTGTGCCGAGCTGAAAGATTAGTACTAATGTTAATAGTCAATATGTTTGGTGTGTATTGTGTTATTGTAGCATTGTCGCAAACAGAGAAAGGAGAAGCCTATACAAACTGCAGAGAGAATCCCACAAAAACAAGTTATGCTGAGAGCTGACAAACACAGAAGAAAACACAGAAACGATCGGCTGTCCGACGACGATTTAGCTCGGGCGATGTTTCTGGGGTGTTTCCAGATAATGGACCTCTGGACAAAGAAGGACTATTGATACTCTCCACACATAATGTTTACCTGAGTGTAACCAAAGCCCGCTCTACGTGATTGGTCAATACTACTTGGACAACAAGAGAACGACAAACGGAAACCAGAACGCTTCGGATACTGATATCTTGTCCCGTTGCCTACAGATTCTGCATTCATATGCAGATATATGTTTAGAGATATTAGTAATGGCGGGAATGGGGGCACAACCAAATGCATTTCAGCTTCCTGGCAGAGACTTTCTGGCAACAAAAAGAAAGCCAATGTAGGCCTATATAACTATTTGGTCAAATAAAGAAGTCCACTTTAAAATGCACATATAGAGTTGAGTGAGTGCAGTGTGGATATAAATGTTAATTAAATAATTTTTCATGGTTTGTAGCTACCATGGTCCTTCAAAGAAAGGCATAGATCGGGCCATACTGTACAGCAATCAGACAAGATTAAGGTAGACTCTTCTCTTTTCTTTCTTAAGTCTTTAAGGATTTAATTGTTATTTGAAAAGAAAGCTCAAGAGACTTCAGTGGAAGTCAATTCTCTGTGAGATAAAAAGCATAAATGTATGACGATTACTTCAAACTGGCTTTGATTTCCTTGATACATTCAGATAATCCATTACCCTTCTGTGCAAATGTGAGTGTGCAAGTGTGTGTCCAATTGAGTATGTGTGTGTGCTTGCGTATGTGTGTCTGTTTGTGTGTGTGTGCATTTCTGGCTTTGTGTGTCTGTGAGTACGTGTGTCTGCTTGTGCAGGTGTGTGTGTGTGTGTGTGTGTGTGTGTTTGTGCAGGTGTGTGTGTGTGCAGGTTTGTGTGTGTGTGTAGTTGTGAGTGTGGGGTGTGTGTTCAGGTGTTTCTGTGTGTGTGTGTGTGTGTGTGTGTGTGTGTGTGTGTGTGTGTGTGTGTGTGTTTGTGTTTGTGTGTGTGTGTGTGTGTGTGTGTCCTACCTAGCTGAGAGCCAATGCTCCAGAACTCCTGAGGGTTATAGTTGGAGGAGGAGGTCCTGGAGCCTGCTGGGTAGATCCTGCTGAGACACCTCTGGTTGTGGAGGATGAAGTCTGGACCTGGTGGGATTCACATTCACATTCACCAACTTATTTTGGGTTGTGTTAGACTCGTGTGGCGATGCCTCTAGGACCCTGGGGAGCAGGGGAGGGTTTACATAGGGTTCAGAAGGCTTTGGCCTTGCTCATTGCACCAAGCCTGATTGTAGCTGTTTGTTGGTCAGATATCCGGAGCATCTGGTCAGCCAACAACAGGTCGTCTTTGGAATGATGCGACTTCAATTTCTTTCTTGAAATATTTCTGTGTAATTAATTGTTGATTATTAATTTAATTATGTCATGCTTTCATTTAAACTAAAAGTATATTGCACTGTTTATGACCTCTGATAACCTGAATACAACATGGTCAAAATTTACTACCTGAATATTATTTCGTAATAACAAAGGAGTTATTAGCCTCACCATCACTAAGTCTAGTTTGGGCCATACTAATCTGTGGTTTGCATCCTTGTTGAAATAGGAAACATCTCCATGGTTATTTCGATTCTCATTCTCTACACAGACTTGCTTTGCTGTGGGGTAAAACCTTTTTTCATTAATCACGCTCGCATTAATCATGTTTACGTTATTTTATTCATGAAGGCTGTGTTTTGTGAAGGCCCAACAGTAGCAACAAACACAGTAGGCTGTCAGGGTCTGGGAGGATATAATGTGTCATATTCTGTCAGCAGGGGCCAAGTTTACTGAATTATTATTGTCAAAACAACATCTATCTCAGCAGGGCAGGGACAGTTTATCTGATCATAATTCCCTCAAATCATTTTGACCTCGTTTTTATTCTCCCCGGATATTGGGGGGCTGCTTTTAGTTATTCCTGTTCACGATACGTAAACAGGAATAACTAAAAGCGTTTAAGTGTTTATCGACAGCCAATTCAATTTCCAGTTCTTAAATAGTGCTTTTAAGTGCTTGCCATTTAAAAAAAGCATAAACTGTTACTATAAAAATTGATCATAAATAATTTCGGATGCATTGGTAATTACTTAAAAGTAATACTTTATGTTCCTGAGCACAATTTAATATTGATTGGACACTCGGACCTCCCGTTTTCCAATCGGTGGTCTTACCTGAGGCTCTGGCCAGCTTGCGTGCCTTCTTCTCCCCCATAGAGGTGTTCTGGTGGGGTGTCTGGTGGAGCCTGGCGTGGCTGAAGCTGGTGAACTTCACAGACTGGGTGTAGATGACCAGGTCAGACAGAGCCTCTGCCACCATCACCTTCTTCACCTTGGGTACATAGTCGTGAGTATCAGAGCACAGACGGTTTGCTACGCTGGAGGCAGCAGTGTTGAGACCACACTGAGGCTGGAGCTTCATCCTTGTCCTCACTGAGGCCACAGCTCAACTCTTCCTCACTGTTGGAAGCTCTACGTCCAAGCTCTTTCTATGCTTCCTCCTCATTTAATGTGTCCCCAAGATGAGTCGACACTGTAATATGCATCTGGGCCCTGACTTACTTTTTTCTTTTGTTTTCTCAGAGACCAGAACTTTGATGGCTCTGCAGATCCCTCGTCTTCCTCGCCTTCCTCTCCCTCCTCTTCCTCCTCGCTCTCGTCCGCCTCCCTGCTCGCTGCCTCCTCCCCCGCCTCGTTCGGAGCTCTGATCTTTTTGTTCTTAATGAGAACCTTGTACTTCAGGTCCTATCGACCCTCCGCACAGGTACACGGTCACACGGAGGCATGGGTGCACAATGTCTATGAACACACGTGTGGTGTGCACACGCACACACACTTACATCTCGCAGTCACACACACGAATGCACATGCAATCCCAGCCTGAGCTGTCCCTCCTAGCCGTCTACCAAGGCACTCGTTTCTCGCTAATTATCAGTGGCTCAAACGACGATCAAAGAATACATTTTCCTGACACAACAAGCAGCCCACCAGTTTTTCTTTCTTCTGAATTGCCAAAACGTTGCTTTGCTTCAAAGAGTCAGTCAGCGAGTGACCCAATGCACATCAATGAGTTCACAAATACATCTATGTTTGGAGGAATACAATGAATAACTTACGAGTGAATGCAGGCACTGCTGCTGCTCGTACGATTCAACAGCCATTATTGATTGCTCAACTTGCGTCGGACTGCCCTCCCTATGTGAATGAACCGCGAGTAGCAGCAGCTAAATCACTGTGGTGCTCCTCAGGGGGAGGCCGCCATCGCCATGGAAATAAGTCACCCACCCACCACAGACGAGGATGCAAACAAAAATAATTACAGCTCCGCCAGCCCTCCCAATATATAGCCGTCTGTGCAGTATCCATCTCCCATCCGAATTCTAAATACCTCGGCATATTATTCCCGTTGGAAATTACAACGTTCACAATGAAAATTATAACCTACAATGTGTTTGCTGGCACCGCGCTCTCTTGTTTTCAGTGGCGTTTCACAGGATGATGTATTCGTTTGAAGGCAGCACTTAGGGGGTCATTATTCATGGCATCTGCTGAGGCAGTGTAACAGGGTTAATTTAAGAGTGATTATTCAGATAAATGTGTTTTCCTAAGCCCTTGATATCACTGAAGACTGACAAAGCAGGTGACGGACAATAGGTGCATAAGCTTGCCTTTGTGGTGCCTTTGATGACTCGGTCGAGTGTTTGAGAGCCACCTCGTCTCCGCGAAGTGGAATGCATGATAATTGACGTTTTTTATATTTATGGCGGCATTAGCGTTCGCTAGCTTGACTCTCTCTGCAACAGTGGGAGCATGACAGCACCTTGTGAAAATTGATTAAATATAGCCGCGGGTTAGGTGTCAAGATCACGCTTCTAATGGTGGGGTTTCCATTTAATCCCGTGCCTTGCACGCTATAAAGATACTAAATTGATATGGAGCAAATCATGTGTGCGTACTCAGGATAAAACCAAACGGTTTTGTTCCTGTACTCTGAATGCCATAGCAGCAGAAACTGCATGAGAAAGAAGACATTAATCCACTTACCCAAAGTGAGCATTTCTCCACGGGAATGGGTTTGTATCTTTAAACCACACACTCGCTGATTGTCAACATTCAGAATGCAAATTCATTTCAACTTAGTGCTAAATAATCAACTGAGAGAATAACAATGGCATCCATTGCCGGCTAAAAGTCTGATTTAGTCCATGTTCAGGGCTGGTACTAGACATGGACAGCTCTTCACTGAATGACTCTCTATCTTCACCAGCGGGACAAACATTACACACAGGGCCAGCTTTTCTTAAAGCCCCCTTTAGCTGACGAAAAACCTCGGCAGCATGTTTTACAGAGCGGGCTGATTGTAATTAAGGTTCTTACATTTGGACTTGGCAGTTCTCCAGCGTTGGGGAGATCCAGGGCGGTTTTAAGTAGTTTCTCCCCCAGAATGGAGATGAGGTACTGGGCCATGACTACCTGCTGCTCCTGGCAACAGTGGTTCTCCAGCGAGAGGATCACAGGGTAGGGAGACACCTTCGGTCAAAGGAGAATGAAAATTCATGGAAATTGTTAACAGTGTTTGCATGAATATTTTACAACCTCGCCGCTCTCTTGCATCAGGAGCACTTGGTCCTATTCTGCTCACGGAGAAACATTAAAGAGAGTATGCTGGGTCCACGAAAACCCTGCCAGGCAGAACATGGCCTTTTAGAAGCAGAATTAATTACAGCCAGTGTAGCACTGCCTGCATGAGGTCCTGCACCCATCTCCAAGGTGAATGCCCCAGTGCGCGAGTGATTCCCAACCGTGGCGACGAGGGCAGCTTCAGAGAGCAGCAAATTAAAAGCTGCATTCAGAACTTTTCGACATTCTCTCAAATAGTTAAGAGCCGCTAAATCCAGAGATGCAAAATTCGCTCTGCCTCCACATCCTCACCACCACCACCCTTTGCTTTCCCTCTCCGGCCTTTGAAAGTGCACTCTCTGTTTTGAATTCCTGGCCGACAGCTAGTCCGGTCCACCTCCTGGGAGGGTACCATGGGAAGTGAAGGGGGTTTCCCAAAACCGGACGGTTTTGGGAATCCCCCTTCACTTCCCTCGATATTGGTACCCTCCATTTTGGGGGGCACAGTCAGGACTCTAGTCAGACCAGGGGGCCCCGCGCCACAAGTGGTTACCTCGAAGGCATGTTGCTCCACAGTGCTCACAACGTCCCTGAAGAGGATCTTGGTGGTCAGGGTGTAACCGTGGTACACAACGGGCTCCGTGCTGGGACCGTCCCAGCAGTCGATCTCCAGACAGCGGCAGCCCTTCCTTAAGGCACTGTTGATGATGAGCACACACAAACACATGACATTCACACACACACACACACACACAACAGTAAATAAACATGACCACCACCAACACACAGCCATTCCTTAAGGCGCTGTGGATGATGAGTACACACACACACGCACACACACACAAACACACATAGAACATAACGCACACACAGAACATAACAAAACACACACACACAGTGGTGCAACAAATATACACACACACACAAACACACTGGGCACTGGCAAGGCCAAGTGTGATGCATTAGAGGCTGACATGGCTCAGAGATGATTGGTTGACAATTTGTTTTTACAACAGGGGTGATTTTTTTTATTCTCCCACCAAAGCCACTTGGGAATGTGTCATCACAATGACATAGATTCATGAGAATCCATTTTCAATTACCAACAGAGCATTTGTATGAATTTGTAAACTACAACACAAGGTTGTAACGTTAAAAATGTCGTTGTCTTATCTGAAATGCAATCACACTGCTATGGTCAACCGTCTGCTTTACAGTGTGCATTAAATTAAACACAAATTAAAATTAAAACGTATCTGCTTTTGAGACTGAGTCTCAAGATTAATGTGGAGTTCAAATACAAGTTTTAACAACAACGCATCGATGGCAAAACATGATCGCATTTTCTTATAACAGCGAAATCTTGCAAAGATCCTTGCTTTCCAGAATCTCTCCCCTCTCCTGTATCGCGCCAGAAACATGCTTCTCAACCCCCCCACCTTACAGACAGATCTCTCCGCCCCCATCTAGCTGTCTTAATGACCCCTTCATTAGCTAAGTAAACCACATCTCGCAGCCCACAGGGTAGGAGGAGCAGCCTACGACGCGGGCAGACGGAGAGCTCAGCACTTTCTCAGGAGCAAACGCACCGTTTCTGCTGCAATCAGCCCTCCTGGTCGTTTACCCCCCTCCCCCCTTTGTCCGGTGAACATACAGGGATGCTTCTAGATTATGTACAGCAAACGCTAAAGGAGAGGGCTCCAAAGGATACATGTTATGGGATGGAAATGGTGCATTTCATTAAATCTGAATATATGCTAATTAATTGTTTTTTTCAATACAAAGGCGCAGTGTGTTCAAAATATTAGATTCTATATCTTTTTATTCTAAACACCTAGTTATAATACCGGGGGCCAATCAAACAGGAGGGTTGGGCCAGCCTATGGCTCCCCATTGGCCACAAGGGGCCGTTGTGATTTTGATCTGCCTCAGTGCATGTTGGGTGATTAATCACAGTTGAAGGGAGAATATGCGGCCACTACATATTACGTGCTTGTAAATTCCAGGGAGCAGAATTAAATAATGCATTGCAGTGTAACCTATATAAAAAGCCAGATGGGGCTGGTTTGCTCCACCATGTGATGCCATCTATATTTTAACTTTTAGTCTTTATATTCCTACTTTCACTGGTTTTTAATTAAGATGCAATTGTCCATTGCTGATATAATTTAATATGCTATATATTAAATATATTGGATATAAATTAATATATTTAACAATTGGCACCCCCTTATACTAGAATACTTCAATATTTAGGACTGATACTTGATAACACGATACCACAAATATAATACAGATTTAAGACTTTTTTCTGTTTATAAAAGCATATAATGCATGAATAATTAAATCAATTCATTGTTTTCTAAATAGTGTTGGTTTTGCAGTATCAAAAACAATTGTGTCCTAGAATCCACAGTGTGAGCATTCATAGGGCCCTATCTTGCATCCGGCGCAATTGACTTTCTCGCTGGCGCATGTGTCGTTGCTAGTTTGCAACTGGCGCAGAGGGTTCTTTTCCCTCCTGCGCCACGCGTCGGTAAATTAGGGAATGATCTTGCGCCCCAATGGGCGGTTCGGCGAAAGGAGGAGGCGTGTTCTGGCGCAAACGTTCCCTGGTGCTATTTTGCAGTTTCAGAAACCACTTGCGCCACAAACCAGGAAATATCTGGTTTAAAGTCAACGGCGCGTTGTTCAGATGCTATTTTAAGGGCGCATGCATAATGTTGCTTGTGCACCTCGCGCATACACTTTGCTTCTCTCATCTACCTAGCTACACATTCTTGGTAAATTATTTGGGAAAGAACAGCTGATACAGCGGTAATAAGTTGTACTTTTAAATCAATGCATCTGCCAACACCGTACAGCAAACACATATTTTCTTGGCACAGACATTGTGTACATGCCCACAACTATTAGGATTGATGAGTATTTGATCGTGAGAAAACATTGTTTTACAGCGAGTGAGTGTTAAAAAGAATGAATGAATGCGGGCGCGCGTGTGTGCGACCATCTGTTTAAACACACGCAAACTAAACACGTAACTTATAATACAGTCCATGGCAATGTATATTAACGGGGGGACACATGCATATTAGGAACACAAGTCGATAACGATAATGCATACAATACTGATAAGAAACGATGTTTATAATGTATTGCGTAAATCATTAAATAGAACTACAGTTACCGCATATCATATTTCTGAAGTTGTGGAAGAAAACCTTATTCCATGTGTAAATTAGGCCATATTATTTGGCCATAAACTGAGCCATTTGAAGTTTGAAATTCATGTGCATCTGTCTCATCAGAGACTGCAGACGCGCTGTCAAAATATCAACTCGTCAGATTCAAAAGCGCTCATGGCTCTTAAAGGGGATGGGAGTTGGCACTCTCATTGGTTTATTGCACGTTACGCCCAAACCACACCTACGGGAAATCAGGCTACTTCAGACCAACCCTTTTTAGTCAAGAGAGCGAATTCGCAGAGCGAATTTCTTTTGAGTCATTTTTGCGCCGGTAAAACATCGTCATCGCTATAGAACCGCCCACAAAACTACTTGCGCATGGCGCTTCTCACTTGCGTTTCAGACCACTAAAATAGGGCCCATAGTGTCCATGTCCATGCAAGAACAGTGTTTACTGTGGTACCACATCAGAGAGAGAGAGAGAGAGAGAGAGAGAGAGAGAGAGAGAGAGAGAGAGAGAGAGAGAGAGAGAGAGAGAGAGAGAGAGAGAGAGAGAGAGAGAGACAGACAGACAGACAGACAGACAGACAGACAGACAGACAGACACAGAGAGAGAGAGAGAAAGACAGAGAGAGAGAGACAAAGACAGAGAGAGAGAGACACACAAAGAGAGAGAGAGAGAGAGAGAGAGAGAGTTGTAGTGGTCAGTGTAGTAGCTGCTACCTAACATAGGCGTCCAGGTGGCTCTTGCCCACCAGCTGGTCCCCGGTGAGGTAGGTGTTGTGTGAGGTGGAGATGAAGTAGTGGCAGAGGGGCTGGTCCATGTCCTGGTAGACCACCGTGTGGCTCTGGTCCAGCACACTGCAGTCCTTGGACTCCATGTAGCGGTGGAACCCCTCGAAGGTCATGGCCCGGTCGGTCCTCGCTGCGGGGGGGGGGGGGGGGAAGGGTGAGAATAGTTTTAGAGGCATGGCACTAACGGGGAAGGTCATGGATGCTCAAACATTATCACTTGTAATGTTAACAATGGGGAGTTGGACTCACACACACGCACGCACGTACACATGCACGCATGCACATACACCCAGAGACAAACAGAACATAAACATGACCACCATCAACACACACACACACACACACACACACACACACACACACACACACACACACACACACAGTACATAGACGTGACCACCATCAACACTGGAGACAATGGAGAGTTGGGCCGATCAACCTAGACCCATGTTGCCTTAAACCTGGCGTATAAATGAGAGAATGTGGTTTAGAGTACATTCCAAACAAAAACATTGTGAATGTTTTGGGAAATTCATGTTTGCGAATGAATTTCACGTTAACGGCGTCACAGCCTGTTTATTGTTGTCGCCCGTTATCTGCTGTCTGTGAGGAAGACATTATGTCACACTGGGCTGCGGGCGTACTTGGTCCATTGGCCCACAGATGGCTCTGACCTCTTCCGCTTTTGTTTGTCGTCCCCAACCCTCTCCTCCATACCTCAGGCATGCAGTATGCGTCGCCAGAGCACTGTCTCTAACTTGCCCTGATGGATCTGTAGTGCCTTAAGGCACGCTGTATAAGATGGAGACGTATGAACACAGATGGGATCCTGATCGGAACAAACAAACAGTTCTGACTCCAGCCCCCTTCCCGTGTGGTCACGTGACTCGACTCCATCATTCAAAGGCTCCTCCGCTTTCTAAGGTGACTGGAGTGTAGAGGAACTAGAGCTCCAGGGGAGAGCATGATTCACGGCCTGTCAATAATAATAATAACATTGCCCCATTCTTTAGCCCACAATAAGTCAGTGGATGGCTAACGGAAAAGAAATAGAAAAGAAAAACAACAACACAAACTACTTTCCCACCTATAGAACGGCCCGACCGTCAATCACCTGTCTCGTCAATCTCATATCTGTCAATCAAATGCTCCACCGTCTCCTGATTGGCTGTGAGCTCCATCTGCTCCATGTGGAGGAAGCGGAGGAGGGAGCTGGCTGCCAGGGTAAGCTGGTCTGCGGTGTAGCATTGGTAGAGGCGTTGGATCTCAGCCCGTCTGGTGGCCGGACGCGCGGTTCTCTTCATCATCTATGAACCTGGGACCTGGAGGAGAGACGAGGGGTTAGGACAGGATCAACCATCTTTGATTGATTTCCCTTCTGATGTCAGTACTGAGTCGGAGCTCCCTCAGTCTGGCTGGGGAGACTCATCAGAGTGAGGCCTTCAGAGAATCAGAGATCAAAAGATGTTTCGTCTCCCCACAGTCTTAGACAAATCTGTTTCTATTTAAACGGCGCCAGCAGTGACGAACGGCTCGGAGGGAATTGAGAGCAACGCCAGCTCTGGGCGTGAGATCCACAGATTCCTCCTCTACCTGAGAAACCTGACAATGACTTTTTGTCTTTGGCGTCTTCCCCTTCTCCCCTCGCCCTCCCCACACACAAGAGGCATTAAAGTGAAGAGACGGGCTGTGTCTCTCTCAGGGGGATTCAGTCCCCTTCATCTGTCACCCGCTCCTCCAGCACACCGTATCACCGCTCACGCTCGTCAAACAGCGAAGCATCCGCCTCTTCTGGAGTCCCCCCCAGCCACGCACCTCCATCTCACCCTTCAGTCGCTTCCACTAGACCGTCACACGCTGTCATTTCTGGGGTGTTTTCCCCTGGCTCTGTGTTTGGCACATTGTCTCAAAGCACCATGTAACGGGCCCCACCCCTCCTGTGTCGCTTTGTCATTTGCCACACACACACACACACACACAGACACACACACACACACACGTACAGACGCATACACAGACACACACACAAACAACAACAAACACAGACGGGCTCAAACACATACACTTGCATATACAGACACGGATACACACACGTGTACACACACACACACACACACATACACATACACACACACACAAGAAGGCCCGGTTAATTATGCGGGAGAAATAATTATTATACATTGTACAATTTTGAAAAGAAAGTGTGTTTTTACCCATGGTAGCGTGCTGAGAATCAAGGCCCCCTGCTTTGAACAGTATGTTTGTGCCAAATTTACCCACTATATACGTAGCCTTCAAACATAGCTTTCACAACAATGTTCAGCTTTGCCATAACATTCTCATTAACAAATACTTAGGATTTAGTCAACCAGAATCCTGCAGCTTAAAACTCCCTGTGAATCCAAGTGAAACCCTGGAGAGAAAAACGAGAAACCTACCTTAGATATCGATTGCTGTGGAGACGGGGCCCAGGCCAAGATGGATCATTGTTTACTACAAGTGTAGAGAGAAGAGCAGTAGCTATGGGGACCCAGAGGAACAAGCTCGGAACACCTATGACATCACAGAGGACAGGAGATCGGGGAAAGAGCCAGAGTTCCGATTGCGTGGGCATTGTTGTAGACCTTTGGAACTTTGCGGAGCTAAGCTAATCCAAAAAAAACTCTCTCTGATGTGTGAACAAGGACAGATTAAAGTGCCTCATGTGCTCTGTCTCTGATTGTTTCCTCAAACAAAGTCTGCAGACTGGATTGGGGGGGGGGCGGGGTGGCGTGTATCTTCCTCAGCCAGAGAAAGGCGACAGAGAAATGAGGATGGTGAAGCTTTCCACTGTGTCGGTCATGCAGCTGCCCAAAGAGTTGTGACTAAATCAGTTACAGTTTGGTTCACAGGCCTCAAAGGAATACCACATTGAGACAAAAATATGCTACATACTGTATATCACAACTCCTGCTCGTCTATACATCAATTCCTATACTCTGACATGTACAGTTTAATAGGATTTTTTACAGCTTTAAGTCACATAGACTCTGTAAGCCATTTAAACCGTCCCCAGACTGTCCGGCAAATCGTTTTTATGAATGTGACAACATTGATCACGTTTCGATTTGTGAATGAAAAGCTGCACCAGTCTGAGGCCCGCACAGCTCAACACGCTCACAGTGTACTCTGCCGGTTGTTTCAGTGTCGATAACCCGGGCCTTCGCTGCTTTATCCCTTCCTTCCGCCATCTAAATCTGGCTGTTGTCCGCGGTGAGGGGGGGGGGGCTGGGAGGCATTGGTGCACAACGGCCGTCATTCCCTGCAGTCCGTGGTCCCTGCCACACTGAGCTGTGTGTGTACACAAGGGCTGTGGTGCCATGCAGGCCAGGCGCTCGTCAGGGTCCATTGGTGCTCACGGGCTGGCTCCGATCATTCCCAGGCAGTGCACATGGAGTCCGGAGCAATAGTTCTGCATGGCCGCACTCTTCCAGTAGATCAGAGGCTCTCTGCGTCCTCCTGTGCGGTTTTGAACGTGTGCACTTGGAAGCATGAGTTGCGTCCTGTGTGTGTGTGTGTGTGTGTGTGTGGCGTGCGTGTGTGTGTGTGTGTGTGTGTTCGTATCTACATAGCTACGATGCACATTGTCACATTGTCGGCTAAAGTCTTGTGTTAGTTAATCAAACATGTGAATAGGCCCACACAATGTGTTTTTCCCAATGAATCTCTTCGGTGCACCGTGTATAGACTTCCTCTGGTCCGTTTAGATCCCACAGTCAAAGACGTTAGAACTCATACGGAGAGATTGATTGATGAGATAAGACAAAAACCTAGATTCTGTTCATAATTGAAGAACAAAAAGTAGTTTCACTCGATCTGTGACCTGTTTGTGTCATTGGTTCCCATAGTCCTAGTATAGGGGAGGCAACCAGCTGTGGTTTCACATGGTTGTTAAATCCAGAGGGATGATTGGTGTTCATTGGCCTTGCTGTCCATTCAGCCAGCATGAGGTGCTATAGGATTTTAAAAGCATTTTGTAAAGGCTCAGGGAGAAAACAAACAAAAATCATATGTTTACGCTTTAAGTGTATGCCTCCTCATCGTTGGTCTATCTCCTTTAGAGAAGACTCATTGTTCAAAATGGTGTTACACTGAGTGGAGTGGCTTGTTTACTTAACATACTGACACACACACACGCGCACA
>NC_136942.1:7911705-7929205 GCF_949987615.1 Pollachius pollachius
TTACCATTATGTGAACTCACTGTGGTCATACGAGCCACCTCATTTGTTTCTAGTGCTGATCCAAAGACTATTAGCTGCAGTGGTCTCTGCTGGTTTAAGAGCGTTTGTTATTTCACTGTGTGTGTGTGTATCTGCAGGGTTTGATTCAACACTATCCTACCATCCCATCTTCACTGCCAACGACTTTAGGATGCGATTTCATTCAGGTTTGACCTTTGACCTTATATTGAAAGGAACATTAAGGGGGTCAAAGGGGTCCCCTCATAACATTCGTCTTGCTTTCGACAATAAAACAACATGGATTGATCATGCAGCTCCATTGGCCGCGTATCCTCTGTAATGTTTAAGAGATTGGTGACATCCTGTAATGTAAGTGACTTTGGTTTAGAGTGGGAATTCCCCCGTGTCAGTCAGAGAAAGTCACAGAAAAAAAAACTCTTATGTCTTTCCCTTGTAATTCCCTAGAGTGCCTGCTAATGATTCAGTTGCTTGGTAGTAGACAAGACCAATGGCACACAGCCAGGCACACCTGTAAGGCTGAGGTGGGGGTTGGCTGGCTGCGTGTGAGGAGCCCTGGTTCCATCCTACAGTGGGTGAAATAAATGCCCAAAAAATATAGTTAGACGAAAGCATTTACATATTTAATCCCGCTTGCCCCCCCTCAAACTGGTGAATGATTGGGTTTTTATTGTACAATGTACACAGGGAACCTCTTTTCCAAGCCAAATCATTGGCGATTCAGGTGCTGCTTAATGGCTGAAGTGAAGCGACCCTAATGTGATGTATTTATGAAGCTGCATTTACCAAGCATTTCCTTAAATACATTTTTACTCATCATTTTTTATATTGCGCAGCTGCCAACTTTTGGATGCAGGGAATGAGCTTCTTTTAATATGTGCGAAAGCTGGGTCTATGTTGCTGAAATCTGTGCATATAGCCGGAGGGATTTGGCATTTCTTTGGGGAATTATATCGTCTGGTTTTTGGGGGAGTTATTTGCCTGTTTCCTTGGCACCCTCTCTGTTTACCACAACAATACCTGGAGTGCCCTGCATCTGTGCACACTAACTTACTCACTACATCCAAAACAAATAGCCTACTTGTCCTCTCTCTAGACAACTGCCATGTCATATGAAAGTCAAGGTAGTGAGTGTGTGTGTGTGTCTTTGTATGTCTTTGTGTGCATGCATGTGTGTGTGTGTGTGCGTGTGTGCCATAGGATCTGAGTGACATCATGCTAACTGACATAAAAATCGGTCAGATCTGTAACAGGAGCCTCACCACCAGCTCATCTATCTGCTCGTACCGCTCAGAGAATGCATTTATTAGCCGGCAAACGGGTCAAAAAAGTGTTTTTGTTTTGCTCCATGCTCTTGTGGGATACTGCGGCGTAAGATCGGGGGGGGGGGGGGGGGGGGGGGGGGTGTGCGGACGGTCAACTGGTCTAGGGTGTTTGACTCCCAGTCACAAGGTTATGGGTTGGAACTGCAATGTCTCAATGTAGACTATCCCTTAGCAAGATGCCTAACCCCTACCTGCTCATTAATAATGATAATGTATAGAATAATTGGATATGCTCATGCTCCTTTAATGAACAGATGCAAGCTATTTTTAGTGAGGGTATGAGCACATGTATTGCACATAAAATCCACAGCATCGTACCAGCCTTGCATTCAGATTCCTTGTCATTGTTGTTTTAACTTGGCCGTGCACAACACATTTTTTTATAGTCCCTCCAATTTGATTGTACGCTCTGATTCTCCTCGGCCTCACTTGTAAATCTCATCAGATAAAACCGTAGTCTGCTAAATGTGTTTGCATTGGGGGGGCATGTCCATGGTGCTATTACCAAGAGGCTGCTATCATCAATCACTGCATTGCATTGTATTGCACCGGCAATAGAGACACCATCTCCCCTTCAGGAACTGTATCCACAGCTTAACCTTGTCCATCACCTCTATCTGCAAGGGCAACCTGATGTCCTGAATTATAATGTATTGGATGGATGTGATGGTCTTTCTTCCATGGAGCTCCGTGTGGTCCCACAGATTACAGGCAACCCGGACCCCCGTCATTTATTTGACCTTTCTGCTGAGCACAGCAAAGGCAGTGTGTGAGCATGTGCCATGCAGGCAACAAAGCTCTGATTAATTGTCTTCCTGTAAGGAGAGTGACCGATATTGAGTGTGTGAGAGAGTGTGAGAGAGTGTGAGAGAGAGAGAGACAGAGAGAGAGAGAGAGAGAGAGAGAGAGAGAGAGAGAGAGAGAGAGAGAGAGAGAATTAGTTGAATTAAAAGAAGTGTCTACTATAGTAGAGAGGAAGCTGTCAATGTAAGCAGTGACTAGTTTTATTTGCATGCAGGGGTGTATATATATATATATATGAATGTCTGAAATTCTCAATGGTATGCTTTATTCACCAATACGTGGAAGGGTGCGTGTGTGTGTATTTTTGGTCAGCATTTATAACAGCATAGTGTTCACCCTGTTGTAATCTCTCTCTCTCTCCCTCCACTACAGGGCTGATTGTACCAGGGCTTTTGTGGAATCTCATCAGCCCGGCTGCGTTTGAGATAAGTAGGGAATCGATAGCCATTGATTAAGGACTCTTCCACATGAAACTCTTCCTCCTCTTATCCTCCACCTGCAATCGCCTGAAGCCCCCATACCCCCCAACGGGAACCCCCTTGCCTGGTGGTGATGTACCCAGGGGGACGTCCAGAGGTCAGCCCTGGACCAGGGTCAGTGCGGAGCAGCCAGGGCTCTACACTACACTCACACTCACTAAACTCCAAACACTAGCAAAGTTCCTTAACACTTTCCCTCAAGCAGCTCTGCCGGCTATCCCAGAGTAGGCAGCGGGGATACGGGAACCAATTTGAACTGAGCTGTTTAAGCACTATTAGGAAATATGTTTCACTCGCATTTTAGCTTTGTGCGCTTTTTCTCATCATAGTTTGTGTTAAGAACCGCCTGTGCGATCTTGTTGACCCGATGGTTTAAACACGCGCCCGTCCATGAGTCTTAATGTCATTCTTTCTGACAGTTGATCTACTACACTTAAGCTTATTGGACCTTGACTAGGGAGGAAATGGGTTCAGTCTTCCCATTACCCATCACTCTCACTCATTGATTCCTGGCCAATTTACCACCACAGCCCCTCTTAGCTGCTGACACTGGTCAGACTGTGTGTATGTACATGTATGTGTGTGTGTGTTTGTGTGTGTGTGTGTGTGTGTGTGTGTTTTGTGTGGGGGGGGGGGATCTCTGTGTGATTGAATGTGCACAAGAATAAACACATTTAAATGTGCATTTTAATGCAGTCATTCAGGCGGGTCGGCATGGTGTGTGCGCTTAGTTTAGGGATAATTGACTCTTTAACTCCATAAATATAACGCAGAGCGCTAAAACTTTATGAAAACCACTGAGATTGGAAGCTCATGCCAAAGTCTGACAGTGACTCAAGACCACAAAGAGCAATCAGCAATACGGGCTGAATAAACAACCAATTAATTTCTGAGATGAAATGGGGATAAAAAACATGCCAAGATTTTATTTCCTTGGGGGAGAATCAAGAGTTATGGGCTTCAAAATTACGATTTATTTAAATGTTATGAATACTGTTCAGAGGAGAGCTTCAGCTCATGTGATACAAAGATATTCATCCTTCTTTTGAAGTGATGCTGTGATTATTTTTATAACGGAGTGCAACAATACATGGATGAGTGGAACTTCAAGTTTAAAAAGAATGGTGAAATATTATAGGTTGTTGGACCAGTCAGAGCTCCTCTTCCAGTCTGACTTTCGCTTGCATATAATATGTTTTAATATTTGCTTTGGGGTGACCTGCCGCTACTAATAACACACACAGTCCGCTTGCCTGCTGATGTTTAAAATCAAGATACTGTTGTAGAGGAAAGCTCTCTGGAAATCTGGTTATGAGGCTGTTGATTTTTAGGAAAGTTAAGTTATGCTCTCACTTGCATAATTCACCAATGTGTCACACACACAAATGCAAACACACACACACGCACACTCTTACACACCACATACACACACACACATACTCTGTCTCACACACACAAACACACACACACACACACACACACAGTATTTGGCATATAAGAGTCTCTCCCTGTGTGTGTGTGTGTGTGTGTAGTCCCTGGCATCGGGGATAATTGACCTAGTATCATCCCTGGTTGTTCCTAGATTACATCCCTATTGACCAATCACTAGCCTAGCTTCTTATGTCTGCAGGTTATAAAACCAGTATTTTTGATGGGTTTGCATATCAGTATGGAGTTAGAGTTTAATCTTATAATTGATCCTTTAGCATATACATAGATAGTTGTGCTTTCGGTATAAGGCTAAATATGGTTCCGTTTTAACAGCTGTTGTTACTGAGGTTATGTCTAGATAGTGCATTCTTTCCACACACGTATATCATTATGTCTTCTTTTAAACCAAATAGGTTCGGTTTTGTGATTGATTCTTCTTCTTAGGCTTTGTTGATCATTAAATCAGACTCTTGGACAATGTAAGCAAATCATTCAAAACCAACCTTTGTTAATGCCTTCAATAACACAGTTCTTCAAACCTTAAGCCCCAGGCGACGAGTAATGCTAACCAAAGTATGTTGAATCCAATGGTATATTGTAAAAACAGAAGTTAAGTCATATTGGTGCTTATGGTAATGCATGCAAAGCTGATATTTTGGAGTTTTGCATTGTCCTTACAACCTTCAGGAAGGAACACAAATAGCTTCCAGCGGAGCAGCTGTTCGTAACTAAATGTGTAAGCTGCTACAGCCAAGGCAGGTCCTTGTTTGCTGAATGTTGTCTTACCGTGCTTATTTTTAACTTCAGTGGCTTTGATACATCTTCTCTCCGTGTAGTTAATTCATCTCAATCGTTACTGTGATGGATTTAAAACAAGGCTTTTGACAAACATGAAGCATCTCTTGTCATTATTTTATGTAGCGTATGAAAAGTTACAAAATGAGACACACAGGTCACACAGACACACACATACACACAAACTCATTTGTTAGTGAGACACAAACTCACTGTTTACAACCCTTAAAAGTAGATGTTATATCATAGTTGGCCATTACTATGACATTGGTTTACGTAAAAGTATGGTTTGTTGATAACCCTCAATCTATCAAAGACGTTTCCAAAGAATTGTCTCAGCGGAAGTCTTCTCTGTCTCTCATAGGAATACTAGTTACTGTCCACCAATGCTCACATGACCTTAGTACATGACCTTTCTCTCATTCTGGTCTTCTTTCCCATCAGACACAGGATATGGGTGTCAGGAGGGGGAGGGGGGGGGGACATCATGTAGAGGTATCCACAACATTGGTTGTGCAATGAATGATGATGTATATTTGTATTGTGTATTTGGTGTGAGTGATTTTACTGTCCTGCAATGTTTACAACCTTATTTAGTGGCAAAAGCATCATTAAGTGTATTGATATGAAAGGCACTAACTTAGGGAACACTTTATTACACAAAGTGTGTGACACTTTATCACACAAAGTGCTGAAATGCAATGAAAGGAGAATACATTTGATACAGTTGCAGTCATAAAGTTACCTCCCTGTGCATTTTGTACATTTGAAAAAAGTCGCCTTAAATTTTTTTGCAGGCATGGAGACCTGCTTTTATCTCTCCGTAAAATGTATTTTAGGATAAAAGTTTTATTGCAGATTTAAATCAGAAAAGTATGTTTTTCTTCTCTTCGTCACTTGTTCTTACTCATCATGCCATTTTTAAATGCTTCTCCTCCGTTGTGGACTTGGAGTGTTTGGTCCCAATAGCACGTCAGATAAATAATAAACTGCATCTTGGAATAATATTGTGCCTGCCAGTGTATAATTAATCATCATTCATTGACATTATTGTACTATAAATACACATTAAAACACCATGAGATTTGACTGGCGACAGGAAAACCAGTAGGAGATGCACGTCAGGAAATGTAACGTCAGCCAATTCATTGACTGTAAATGGGTAATGGAAAATCAGGGGGATTCTTGGTTATTTACGTATATATGGCAAACACCCTGATCGATATTCTAACCAGGAACCGACTTTGATTAATCATCTACTCCATTAGATGAGTGGGCAGTAATAATAGGGACAGGCTGCAAATCGATACGTCTAATGTTCGAAATCAAAGTGCGGCAGATTTAGAGTAGCAGTGTGCTAAACTTACTGAGCATTGCAACCCCTTCTACGCCAATAGGACGGTTTATAATTACAATGGAGTAGCAGGTGCATTGAGTGCAGCTTCCACAATGAAAGAATTTGACAGTGCCTCTGCGCTGACTTTCAAAGAAAAGGCCCCAACTAAGTTAGGTTGACAATGAAACGTAGCCTGCTCAGCATTTATGGCTGGCCTTCACCATCATAGCTGAACCTCTGGTTCCATGTAAAATCAGATTATGTTCTGATGAGGTCAGTTCATCTTACCTGTGCAGGTTTTATTACCTGTCTTCTCATTCTAGGTGAAGAAAAAATAAATCTATAATTAACAATTATTCGGCAAAGGCGAAGTGAATCGTGTTCCGGAGCCTTAGCCTGAGGTGAATAATTGTTTTACTATACTACACGTGAACACTCCAAAAATATACTAGATAACACGCCAGGATTTATTTGTTTTATTAGCGGCATATTTTTTTTTATTAGCGTGACGAGACGAGTGTGTATATATACATATACTAATAGAATATATCGCTACATAGTAGGCTTATTATACCTTATAACCTTACCTTATTAATGATTCACGTAATCCTTATTTATGATTCATAAACATTGACGTAAATCGAATGAGACAAAGAGGAAAAAACCTTTCCTCGAATATTGTGCAAATCCTCTGTGCATTGTGTTCAATGACTTCCACTGCCTGCTCCCTTGACCAGGCCTTAAACCTGTGTGTGTCTAGGTGGGCTATGTATGGAGGTAAACGACACAAAAGCACCAAAGTTCACTCGCACCCTCTTCACATCAATGAATCATATGCAAAGGCCCAAGATCCAACATGTAATGCCATGGTGCACCCAGTATCCCTCCTCTCTCCTTCTCCGGGGTCTTGTCTAATTCACGGGCTGATTTACAGCAGGCATGGGCATGTCGGCCTAATGATAGAAGCGCCACACACTCTCCCTAGTGGGGTGTCTGCCAAACAGGACCCCCCCCCCCCCCCCCCCCCCCCCCCCCCCCCCTCACCTTAATCCGTGCGGAGACGTTGTCAGAGCGCATGCATGGAGCCTCCTTCCTCCTCCCAGGCTCTGGTCAGGACAAGAGAGCCCCACTGCCACCCTGGCACCGGAACAAAGTGCCGTAACAGCTGCCTGCTAAAAAATTCTGTGTTGATGCCTCAAGTCTAACCTGTGCCACCGAGCGCAGCCTCGCTGTTTCAGAGCAATTATGTAAGAAGACATTTTGCACTGTTAACCAGACCCAGCAATGAAGTCTCTGGCTAATTATTGCCTACTGCCTTGACATGTTCAGGCACTTATTAAGCTATCTTTCTATCTGGTGCAGGTATGAGTTGGTGAATGATTGGGTAGCTGTTTCTCTAGTGTTCTTTACTTAATACAATTATTCTGCAAGTACGGTGACCTAGCATTTTGAGTATGAGTATGTGAAACATTAGACGACATAAGCTAATACACAGTTAGGGTTCTGGTGAAATCCTATAGGCTACTTCTATTTGATTTATATTAAACATTAAGCTGTTCTTCAAATCTGGGTCGTTTATCCTACTTCCTTATTGCTTTGGTTCTATTTAACTCTGCTTTAGTGTCGTTCAGGAGGCTGTCCACGAAGGGTCCGCTGCTCGCACTCAATCCATGAAACATGAAGTCCACCAAGTACTTCCTCGGCATTTGGTGACAGGCTATCACAGCGGAGCAAACATCCATTGTCCCGGAGGCTTTTCATGACATAAAGGATAAGGATTATCCATAAGGCTTTTCACTACTGAACATAAAGGGTATTTAGTTAGTCTGTCTCCAGAGAGCATGATTGGCTGGGAGTCGCGCCAGGCCTTCTTCAACCAAGACGGGGATCCAGGCAACTGTCTGACTGCAGCAGAGAAATGCTCGCCGTTGTCAAAAGAAGAGTCATTGATGAACAAAGTTGGATCCCTAGGCTGCCAGATAAGTCAATAGCACTCCCCGGAATGGCCCTGGAAGTAGATCCACACTTCAATAACAAGCTGGGATTTCTTTGTGAATCACACTTGTAACCCAGGACATAAGTCAAAAGGTGCCGATGAAAACCTCAGGGCACAATAAGAAGGCCAAGCACGAAGTAGCCTAATAGAAAACTTGTTCTGTCCAAATAGTTTTTTTTGTTCTGAACTGCCTTCTCACTGGTGAAAAATATGAAGACACATAATCATTGGTCTGAAGTGACTTGGGTGCCAGGTTTCAGGTTAGTTATAATCCCTAAAGTCCTTAATCCCTAAATTCTAGGTAATATGGTGAAATAGAAAATCCCCAATTCTGAATGAATGCTGACTGTAAGGATTCATTCAGTGGAAAGGTGCAATATACATGTATACATGATTAAGGTGCATACGCAATCCAGGCACAAAGCATGCGCGCACACACACACACGCACACACACACACACACACACACACCCACACACACACACACAGCTCTTCAGGTTTCTCCCAGAGGTGGTATACCTTGTTGTTGGGCATATGTCAGATATGGCCAACGGGTCCCTGCTGGGGATAGCTTTCCAATATTTCACACACTCCCCCACCGTAGTAGATTTTACCCGGTGTGTCTCACACAAAGCCACATGCTGCTGCCGATAAACAAGCGGTGTGGAGTAGTGTTGGGTGGCTGGCCTTTGTACGACGTGAAAGGCTGACCCTGCAGTTTCAGTGCACAATGACAGGAGGCGGGGCCTAAATATCAAAAGATTTGGAGGTGTGTGGGTCTGTGTGTGCGTGTGTTTGAGTGTGTGTTTCTTTTGGTCTGCTTACCGTCTTTGTTTACTCAATACACCTTGCACTTGGTTTGCTTGCAAAACTTTTAGTCTTCATTTATGTTTCAGTCTAATATCCAAACACGTTTATCAAAACGATTCACCAAAAACTAATTAATGTGAGCTTAAATGTGTGCACATCCCCTGCAAATTCGTTTATCAAATAGAAAATATCTAACTGAAATTGTATTTCAGTTATTATGAGCCTCTGAAAATTAGCGGGCTCCTGGGCTCCACCGCCGTTGCCAAGGCTCCCGTGTACGAGCCGCGGCGGCGGAGACGCGCTGCCGCGTCTGTACAGTACTGCTAGACATGGCGGCGGACCTGCACCCCGAGTGGATATCCTGCCTCCCCCCTTACTGGAGTTACGGGGTAACGCGGGATGGACGCGTCTTCTTCGTAAAGTAATAACCGGGACTTGGAAACGGGCAAAGTATATCCCCATGTCCGTTTTTAAACGTGTAACGCCTTTTCCGTTTCTCACCAACAGCGAAGAAGCCAAGAGTACAACCTGGCTGCATCCAGTGAGCGGCGAGGCGGTGATCACCGGCCACAGGAAAACTCCAGGTACGGGTGTTATCTAGTCTTTACCTGGTAATTTAGCTCACGTTATACTCGGTATAGCCGTCGTTTTTCCACTTCTAGCCGTGAGGGTGACATTGTCATGGTTGAACCCCCGGGCTTTGAAGATAGATGCGCGAGCGGACTTTGGCGCTCGCGCTTTAAAACAGAAAATGACGAGTCTCGTACACCACCACCTCTGCCCAGGTGTCACTTTGATCTTCCCTTCCGAAGTTGGACACTTATATATTGGCGAGGTACAACGTCCGTCTTCACATCCGGGTAGACTTACACTGAGAAAGATAACAATTATATATACATTAAAAATAAATACCCGTACAGGTGGATATAGAATGTGTGTTCACTGAGAGAGCATAATATATAGAACACAATAAAGAATCGGTAATATTTAACCTCTATACTATAAGCATGCCGTGATGTCGTTAAATAGAGCCCCCTGCTCTAGTGGGCTACTGTGGGCTTTAGCGGCACCGTTGTGGGATCACTGCTTTGACAGTGATCCAGCAACAGCTGCTGAATAGTGAGCTAGCGCATGTGAGTCAATATATTTATCTCGATTCGTAAGTCCTGTCCACTTTAACGTCAAATTCAATTTAATGGCTCCTTCTTATGCTTTAATGAATGCTAGAACCCGAAAAAAAACACCGCAGCGCTTTTTAGTGAGTGCGCTGTGAATATCTCTACACCTTTGACAGCCAGTATGGCAGGTCATTCAGCGTTTTCTCTCTCTCTCTCTCTCTCCCACTCTCGCTTACCCCCCCCCCCCCCCTCTGTTTTGGCATGACCCTCCCTAAAAACAGACCTACCGACGGGGTGGGAAGAAGGATTCACTTTCGAGGGAGCACGATGTTTCATCAAGTAAGTCTGAAAGCACTGCGTCCTTTCTCGTTATCATCAGGTTATTATGTCACCGGGATTCATAAAAGAACACCCCCATGCCTTCAGAGCAGCACGACGACACGGGTTCCAATTCAAACGGGAAGCACCATGTACGGCTCCGACTAGGGACCTTAAAGCTCCTTTGCCTGCACGGCACCTCGTTAGTTAATCATTACATGGTCGCTCCACATATATTTTGGCGTAGTTTAGACTACTTTTCTTCCCCAAGGCTTTCAAACTTTGCTGTGTCTGTCCCTTGTTGATCCTCTCTCCGTTTGCCAGTAGGGCAGTGATGTTTGTTTGAATTGCATGATTAACGTATTATTATTATAACACAATGTCATTCTAATTATCATATTGTTATTTGTCAAGTGCATATGAGCCACGTTTATCTGGTTGACCGACATGATTCAGAAGTTGTCCTTCCTACTATACCACCTGCTCTTGTGATAGCGTTGAAGGATTGTCACTGTCAACACTGATTCCTCAGATGGCTGCTGAGAATAGATGAGATTAAAATCCGGTTGTATTTCCAACATATTGTTCACAACACATTTCAGCACGGGCCTTCAGAGCCTTGTGTGATTCTGTTTGGCAACATACACAAATGCCTTCTCCGTAAGAAGATTAGAGTCACACAGTATGTTCCCCTAATATATTGTTACTTTTCATCCACTAAGTCCCTGTGCCTGCATGGCACACAGGAGCAGATTCAGAGAACCCCGTGGAGGGCATTCAGACTGTGAGAGAGGGAGTCAATAATGTCATATTCCCCTTCTAAATCACAGCCTCCTCTGTGCAAAACAAACACACTGCTCACCCATCGGTCATTAATTGAACGTTGTGCGTCTGCCACACTACTCAGACTTGCACGGGGGATGTTGTCTGGGGTAGACTTTGCAAACAGCACGATGTTGTGAGTCAGTGTGAGTAATTACAAGGTGCTATAGAGATTCCTTCAAGCTGTTGGCCGTGGTGTGCAGACAATGTGTGAGGTTTTGTTTGTCTGAAGGAGAGGGGAGACTGCACTAGGTTTGACCCAAGGGTCGCTGTAGTAACCGGGAACTTGGTTTAACCTCGGTGTGGTTAGCACAAGCCACAGCGATGTTTACCTAACGGTGTGTCTCTGTTGTCCCTTTGTTTGTTCCCCTCTGTTGTTCAACATGGCGATGTAGGTATCCACCAGGAGTCCTTATAAGGGCAATCAGCAGTCTTCCTCTTCATCTCATGTACTGGGTCTGTGGCACTATCAATGTAGTTGAAAGCCGTAGCTGAGATGCTCTTTAGAACAATCAATGAGTGGGAGCTTGTGCCTGATGGAGCTATCAATGGAGTTGAAACAGGAAGCTGAGATGTTCTTTTACTGGGATCATCAATGGAGCTGGAATTTCTACCCCAGATTTCTTGAGGATCTTCAAGGTACTTCAAACATGTGGCTAAGGTGTTTGATGTTTGTTGTTTGTTGCTTGTTGTTGAGTCATCAATCCAGCTTCTCCGAATTTAATGCGATCATTGTTCTAATATGGCGGGTGTTGACAATTTCGGCTCATAACTATCTCTGACAGAGCTCCACATCTGTCCAGGCACTGTGAGAAGCTGCCAAGTAAATCCTCTGAAAATCCTCCAGCACCAGTTATTTTAATGACCTACCCCTCATAGTGAACAGGGTAACGCTGTTCCACAATATTATAGCCTTTTCAGTTTGCTTACACTTTGTTTTTATTTTGTATCTCGTCACTTGCCCGATGTCTTTTTTGGAAGAACAAGCCGCCTGAATCCAAGCCATATGACCGCACTTGGATCCACATAAAGGCTAGCTACATAGCTTAAGTTGTTGCAGTTGGGGTACACAGCATGGGCTTCAATGAGCAGATTGTGCTGACATAGCCTCTCTCTCTGATTGGATGTGTTCTCAATGGGGAGCGTGTGGGGTTCTGGGTGCTGGTGTGACAGTGAGCGAGGAAGGCCTGACTCATCTGCGAGATTTGATTCCTTTATGGGATTGTGAATGAATGGTGGTCGATGCAGATGTTTGATCAAATAACTCCCTGTGAGTCTTCCTTCGCAGTCCGCCACTCTGTTCCCAGGTTATATTGTGGGTGGTCACGCTGCAAAAAACGGCCTCTAATTCTTTAGTTTTGTGGAGAGGCTGTGTCATGTGCCAACAACTTGCACCTCAGCCCCCGGCCCAGGGGGATGTTAAACATCAGCAAACCGTGACCTTGCAACAGCACCCGCCCAGTGTGCAATAACACTGAGTTTTTTATGACTAGCTTGTTACGACATCACAAGAGTAGGCTTGTCCCGACTTAATTGTGTCCACGTTATAAGAGCACATGTAAGCATACACTGACACTACAACACACAAACACAAACAACCCCGCACTCACGCACGCACAAACACACACACACACACACACATGCACACACACATGCACACTCATGCACGCATACACAACTGAGAGGCATCCCAGGACAGCATGGAGAGTGAGATAGACACTGATGAATGTCTAGTATCTAAGTTAAACAAAACATCCCATTAATGAAAAACATCCCATTAATGGGTTGGTACAGACAAATACTTATTTTCCTTTTAATCATGTACCTAGATACAGTGCTTTTGGGGTTCTTTGGGATTTTTACATGTTTAGCAGCTAAGCACTAAGCCCTACACTGAAATACACTGCAGCTGAGTGGCATATGCTTTTTTGAATGTACTGCAAAAACAGGATTGATATAGATAACACGATGTATAATTAGAAATAAGTATTATTGTACGTCATTGATTTAATTCTCTCCAATGCCCGTATCGTTGGCTATGCTCAGAAGTGCTTTGAACACTAACTAAGAATTACTTCATTTGTTCAACATTACTGTTACACTCCTCCTAAATGTGTCTCGCGATGAGTAGATATGAAACATTAGCATAAAGCCTTATGCATACCAAGCATCTTATCATGTTCAGGAATGGTAGGCTCTGGCTTCATCTATATTGCAGATTCAGATACTTTGTAGTCGTCTCACTGTTGGTCTCTCCAGCCTGTGCCCTTGTCACTTCATATTCCCTTGAATAATAACACCGATCTCCCATTGTTACGAATGGCTAAGCTTCAAGTAATGAGGCACCATCTCAAGACAGACTGTGCTTTTAAATGATCAGAACGACTGCTGGCTAATTATTCAGGCTGTATTTTGGTTCATCTCCTGGAGACATGGCTCTTGTCTTGAAGTACATTCTTTTGCTCTCCTGACAACTCCTTTGTGTAAATTGTGACATCAAAATGTCCGCCAGCCTAGTGCTGAGACATGATATTCATTAGCTTTTGTATTTCTGGATTTCCGCTGCTGAATTATGCATCGTAGACCACAGAAGATGACGATGGTGTCAATTGGGGCCAATTTTTGTTAAAAGTCTCGGTTGTGGATCACTGATAGCTTGGGGAGATCGTTGAATGCTGTCTGAGTGCACTTTATAAGTAACACGTCCTGGGTGCTTGTTGTTGCTGGGTGGATCAATATTGAATCCTCCTATTGAATGATATGATTACTACTCAAAGCATCTTAGTACAATTTTGATTCCAATGCAATCCTCTTATGGATGAGTCAATTGGTGCTCTGCCTGTCGTCTTCACTTTAACGTAACTGTTTGGCATTTGATGTTATGTGGTTGGCATTTAGGATATCTGCCAAGTGCATTGATTGAATGAGACATGCCGTTGACCCGAGAGAAATGAGGCACTTGCACGAGGTGGCCTATCAGACAGCTTTTGTAATCTCCTGGGATTCAGACTGTGTATGTTACTTGCACTGTCTTCATTTTAAAGACTTGTGGGCAATTCAGGTAGGAAGCACAGAGCAATGGACATTGCATGCATAGCTCTTTGTAGATGATCATTCCCTTGCACTGTTACAAACGGTTGCTAACCAGGTTTATGATATAAATTTCCCAACATATATTGTATATTTCGTTTATATTCAACACAAAGGTACAATATGCACGATTTGCTGTATCAAGCTATTTTCCGACTCAATTTTGAAGATAAAAGCTCTTCCCACCCACCTTCAAAAAGCGAGGCTTGCCGAGAAAACGAGACATGACATTTCTCTGCGCTGCTGCAGAGTCGGAGCAATTAACCTAGATCCCGGTAACCTTAAAATTAGCATCTACATGACATAATAATGTGTTCCCCAACCATATTGTATCCATCCTAAATGTTGGCTCGGGTGTACGACTCCCAGCTGAAAGGTACTGGGTTCGATCCCAATGTCATCCTTGATCAAGATTTCCTAAGGCCTACTTTCCTTAAGCACTTTTATGTATCTGTCTGAATTCATTGTAAGTCGCTTTGGATCAAAGCATCTGCTAAATGGTTAAATAGTAAATCGTAGGCTTAACTAGCAACCATATGCAACCCCCTTCCCACGTGGGCTACAGGGGGGGCTTCTACTGTACTTAGACAAGTGCAGCCTATAGCAAGCGACAGCTATCTGAAAACACTTTCACAATAATTTGACTGAGAGCTCCATCACTAGGGAGTGACCTGGAGAAGAAGGTTAAGTTTTGCTTTCAGGGTCGAGTATTCAGTCCTTCAGATCCTCCTCCCCTAAAAGGGGGGAGGATCATATGTCTGTGGATGCTGACTCACTGACTCCCTCCCTCCCTCCCTCCCTCCCTCCCTCTCTCTCTCCCTCCCAGTCTCACACACAAACAGCTCATGTTGGAGGTATGATACAAGATGAGAAACGGTAGATTTGGGTTTGTGGATCATCCATTCTGTCTTTCTGTCTCTCTAATGCCTGAGGAGAAGGGAGGGATGGGAGGGTGAGGGGCAGACAGACAGACAGGAAGGCAGGCTGCTTTGGGCTGCTAAGACAGCGCTCACGTATTTAAGTCTCAGTGGGGGTCTTTGCCATCTGGCCTGTACCTCGAGCAAACTGTGCTAGTGGATTGTGTTTTTTACGTTTAAGTTTAAAACGTCTGCTGTCGTTGTTTTTGGTGTGTGTGTTGGTGTGTGTTGGTGTGTGTGTGTGTGTGTTCATGCGTGTAAGAGAGCTTCTGATGTCAATGGCTGCAATAGGTGCTGATTAGGGCAGTTTCCTCTGGGAATCGGCAGCTCAGGTCAGGTCAGGCTCCTGTGCTCTGCTGTTTTTAATTCCTTCTAGAATGCTCGGCCACCATCCGGCCAAAGAACTGGCTTATTGCTATTGCATTTGCTATGAATCAACTAGGTCTGTCTTTGTTTTTGTATCCTCTGTAAGCTCTCAGACCATTGTGTGCTTGGATGGATATTGAAAAATCGTGCACCTTGATTCTGGTGATGGTTGTTTAATTCACCAACCACCGTTCACCGTCACCGCCCCCGGTCCCACCGCTAGGGTACGACCACAGCTCCGACCCAGCAGGTAGTGAAGAATGTCTGGCAGAGAAAAAGTCCACTGGGTCCTTAAACTGCTCCTGCACTACTGAGCCATTCAGCTTTATCTGCTCAAGCATCGGGTTGTGAGAGTGTAGCTCAATGAATATCGTCATTTCTCATATTACCAAATGCCTAGGGAGGAAGAAATAGCCTACGGTAATTATTTGGTTTCAAAGCCTCCTAAGTCTTAAATGGCATCTATGATTTAATGCTGGGAGAGCTCTTGAACTGTAAAGTAATCCTTTGTGTAATCTGCCATGAGCCAGGCACTGCTGATGTTGTGCCAAGCTTAGCTACTTCATTCGACTGCATTGATAACGGGCAGGACTGTGGCTGCTACTGTGGGGCCGGTAGCTGGAAATTTGGGTCTTCCAGGTGATGTCCTCAGCCCACCAGTATAACAAGTCTGTAGTATGTCTGGCAAACAACTTACGAGAATAAAGTTTCTGTGTGTTATCCAATTTTGTCTTCCAGCTATGCTTTTTTACCGCTTTCCCTAACACAGAGCCTTATCCATTATTAATTTAGCACTAACATACTTTATTAAGTTATAATTCAATTAGAGCTTTGGTTAAAACCAGAATATTGCAGATTAGACCACTAGCTAATGGATATCCGGATACGTGACATATTTTTCAATTCGATCCAATGAAAATTGCTGTATACGTTTTGGACGGTTTTTCATGGGTTACAGTTACTCATGGTTTAATGCTGCTTTAAGTATTTTAAATCATATTTTACCATTGGGAACTGACCAAAGCGTGTACCACTCTTTCAAAGCATTTCACCCTGCAGGGCAGGGTCCACAATTACCACCTGCCACCATTCAATGGCGTACAGATTTGCCCGTTTGGTAGGTCAAAACACCTCAGGGTTACGTATTACAACCATGTCTTGGCAGGTCAATTTCTCCACTCTGGCAGGTAAAAAGACAAAATTCTACAGTACATCTGGGACCCTGCGGGCTGAAACCTTGAATAAAATGGCCAATTGTTGCATGTATTCAGAAGTCTCCTTGGAATAATGACCTATTCATGGGGTATGGAGCGGCAGAGAGATCACAGTGTACAGTTTAAACGCTTATCGGCCAGCGAGCCTGACCTGTGTGCACTGATGGAATCTCATTATTTTCTTTCTGGCAAGGTGTCTTTACTCTGTCATTTCTGTGAATAGAGTCTTGGAATCAATTAAGCTGTTTAATAGGCACCAGGTTCCTGCTGAGTCAAGGTGAGGTGTCCCCTCCCCCCCCCCCCCCCCCCCCCTCTCTCTCTCTCTCTGTTCTCTCCTGTCTGATCCCGTCTCAGCCCAGCAGACACAGTGAGCACTGGGGCCAGTGGTTGTCCAGATGGGCTGTAATAATTAGGGGGCTCTTGGAGGCCATCCCTCTGCTGGCTGCGAGTGCTGGGATAAAACATCTGCGGAGGACTTGGGAGTGAGTCGGGCACTGTTACCTCAAACAAATTGTTACAAATGCACTCACTCGCTATTGGTTTAATCTCAATCCAAACCAGGAGTGAGTTAGTCATTGAGCTTCTGTAAGAGAGAGAGAGAGAGAGAGAGAGAGAGAGAGAGAGAGAGAGAGAGAGAGAGAGAGAGAGAGAGAGAGAGAGA